>NW_004797594.1:299981-347945 GCF_000002075.1 Aplysia californica
TAGCAACACAAAAAAGTCATATAAACGCCAAAGAATAGGTGTTACAAGAGAGTAACTTACACAAAAAAGAAGGAAGAGAGATAAGGACAATAGATGTTCGATAGGAAAGAAGAAGTAAACCATACCAGAGCACCCGCCAACCACCCACCAAGAAACGACGTGTCAGCGGATAAGCAGAAGATACTCGATAAACAACCTCCTCCAGTAGGAATCTAGCTAACATCTGCTAGCGCAACTAGGAAGCGCCTCACCGTTGCATTTAGTTTTAGTAAGAGTTTTACGGCACTTGCAACACAATTAGGTCATATAAGTGCCGAAGATTAGAGGTGTTACAAGAGAGTAACAAACATACAAAAGGACGACGAGAGATCAGGACGATGGATGTTTGGTAGGAAAGAAGGAGCAAACCACACCAGAGCACATTACTCTACAGACAGCCGGTTTACTCGACAATTTATAAAAGGCTTCAAATTCTTTGTGTTAAAAAAACAAAACAACAACCACCAACACATTAATAAATCTAAAACAACACAAAATCTTATATTTTCAGTCAGAGGTCGATTACACTATTACTGCACGGTAAAAAGACAATAGTTACAGTAGGAGCAGTACTGAGGATGTTACAAAGACGCTACTGGGAAAACAACAAACACACCAGCAGGGAATTCCAACTGTCCTTCTTGTGTCCCTTGTTTAGTTTTAGTAAGAGTTTTACGGCATTTGCAACACAATAAGGTCATATAAGTGCCAAAGATCAGAGGTGTTACAAGAGAGCAACAAACACAAAAAAAAAAAGGAGGGGAGATAAAGACGATAAATGTTTGATAGGAAAGAAGGAACAAACCCCACTAGAGCACCCGCCAACCATCCACGTGTCCCTTGTGATATCGCTCGGCACTGACAGTTAATCTACCAAACGTTGGGATAGTCTCTACGCTACACAAACACACAGCACACAATGACTCACGTCTGTAGTTTCTAGACAATGCTTTTTAAAAAAATAAACAAATATAAAAGTCAATTATGATTATTCTATATAACGCTTTAGAGTAATAACTAAAAAACAACCAGACAACTACAAATGCAAAGGAAAGAATCTTTGCTGATAGATCAAGACACATATTTTCCTAAAAAACAACAGAGAATGACGCAGATTCTCTAACTTATTCTATAGAATGAATGAAGGCATGAATGAATAACAGAGGAGCTAGAGGGGGATAAGTGGGAAAGCAGTTTGCTGATAAGGAAATCCGCCAAAAATGTCAGATATATCCACAACTGGGGGAGGGAAGGGGGGATAAATTACATTTCCGCTATCACTTTAGTAAATAATCTTTAAGACTCAATCCTTATGGGACAACACTACTCTTCACTTTTCCTCAGAGAAAACGTTCAGTCTGTTAAAGATATCCAAAAGTCTAAGAAACCAACACATCCATGCTGAGGCTGACACTCCCTGATATCTATCATCCACCCTAATTCAGGGCTTGTCAGTCTTTGTTTTAGTAGAGGTTTTACGGCGCTCGCAACTGCATAAGGTCATATGAGCGCCAGAAAATAAGAGGTGTTACAAGAGAGTAACAGACATAAAAAAGAAAAAGGGGAGATAAAGACGATAGATGTTTGATAGTATAGGAAAGAAGAAACAAACCACACCAGAGCACCTGCCAACCACCCACTCTCTCTTTTCAAAACAAGAACAGCTTGGCCCAACAAGGCAGGAGGAGGGAAAAGAAAGTTCAAACAAACTCCATGCTGCAAAATCCCTAACACACTAGAGCACCCGCCAACCACTCACAGTTCAAACTCCATGCTGCAAAATCCCTAACACACTAGAGCACCCGCCAACCACCCACAGTTCAAACTCCATGCTGCAAAAACCTGAACACACTAGACAAGAAGACAGGCCTGGCCTCCTCTATGAGAGAAGCAGCAGCAATGACAATGACAATAACAATCTTTCGTCATCTCGCAGGGAGACATTTGTCTTGGTCGTGTACAATGGCAGTAGACTTTACAAAAGTTAGGTGCACTCACACATACACACAACAAGACAGGACATTAGTATGTCTCACAGGTTGAAACACACAGCTCTGTAAATCTCTCTCTCTCTCTCTCTCTCTCTCTGTTTCATTTGTAGCACTGTGTGTTCAGTAACCTCCCTGCAGTAGGTACGAACGGAGCTTACCTTGCACATGGTCCTCTTGTCTCTTGGCTTTTTCTTTGTGGGTGACCAACTCGTCTCTCTGTTTGTTCCATCATGAAAAGAAAATAGAAGCAAGAGAAAAAATGGATTAGCAATTATTGCTGAACGGAAAGGAGAAATATGTGCTTCAGGTTTTTAATTCTCATTCCCAGATGCTCAAAGGAAATTTTGTGAAAACTTTGAGCAAGCAATTTTAAAAAATGTTCCCCTTACCTTTGAAACAGACTCCTATATGAGTTTTAGTAGAGGTTTTACGGGGCTCACAACTGCAAGACTCCTATATGAGTTTTAGTAGAGGTTTTACGGGGCTCACAACTGCAAGACTCCTATATGAGTTTTAGTAGAGGTTTTACGGCGCTCACAACTGCAAGACTCCTATATGAGTCTTAGTAGAGGTTTTACGGCGCTCACAACTGCAAGACTCCTATATGAGTTTTAGTAGAGGTTTTACGGGGCTCACAACTGCAAGACTCCTATATGAGTTTTAGTAGAGGTTTTACGGGACTCACAACTGCAAGACTCCTATATGAGTACGCCTGTTGTTTTTTTTACTTGAAAAAGAAAACTTTACTTTGGCAAAAATCTTATCTGGCATCGTTCTGCAAAGTGGTCATTTCATCTCTTTTACTACTCAGACAGCTCTATGGCTGCTGCTTTCATGGATCCTAAATCTAATCAGGTCGGTAAAAAATGAGTATTTCCGCACCATATATTGCTCAATTTGCCATTATTACAATTGTTAAACAGAAGCTTGTGTAAATACGACCAAAGTCCAATAAATGAACGTCAAGGCAAGTTATCATCCTTCAGAGCCCGTTTTATACACCAACAGAATTTCCCACAGATATAACGACAGAGCTGGGTGCAAAATTCTTTGTTCATAAGAATAACAATTTTGTGGGGGAAAAAATAATACGGGTAAAAGGTGGAATGTAAAGAAAGACAAATTCGTGCTGGTAAAAATGTGACAAAACTACAGAGATCAAATCGAAAAAAAAACAAAAACAAAAACAAAAACAAAAAATGTGCCAAGTGAACCTGTGCCTCTACAGTCCCCACAGTGGGCTCCAAACCTTCACACGTTGTTTTACCAAGGACAGTCCCTTACAGTAAACACTCTAAAACAGTCAATTTTAATATATACAGTCCAGGACAGTCCCAAAGAGTAAATGTGAGGCATTGTAGTGAAATCAGGCGCTCGTCAAAATCATGAAATCAAAGAAATTTCTATTTTTTTGGCACTTGGGCAATTGTTTTCCAATATGTTTTTTTGGCTCAACCATTTTTATGCCCATTTAAAAACACATTTCTGTGTGGATTTTAACAGAAAAACGGTGAGTAAAGGCACAAAAAAAAAGAAGTAAATTTTCAAGTTTCCAAGGACTCTCAAACTATGAAAATCTTGTAACTTTGGTGGCCATTTCTCACTGATTCTACCTCTTTCAGGCCTCCTTCAATCACAAATATCTCGACTTCTGTTCAAGATATATGGACATTTCTTTCATCAAAGGCAAGGCAAATAAACAGGCTACAAGATGACATCATTAATTCCATTTGCCCGGAAACGCCTGATTCCATCGCGTCGTCACACAAATACTCTAAAATAGTCACTTTTAGTAAATAGTCATTCTGTATTAAAAAACCACAGAACACTTCATATCAAAACAGAGAGTTATTTATCAAGCAGAAAACAGATCTCTGGACTCTGGAAGCAGACTTGAACCGAGCGAGCAACAGAATGATTCAAAAAGGAAGGCAAAACACCGTGGTTCCTCTCATCTCACCTATAAATACCACGATGAAAGATGACAGTCGGAGTGACAACCTACAATCCCTCCCCCCGCCCCCCCGAAAACCCCAGAGACCTCTGAGAGATAATCTATAGTTTAGTTTTGGTAAGAGTTTAAGAGAACACAATAAGGTCATATAAGTGCCGAAGATTAGAGGTGTTACAAGAGAGTAACAAACACAAAAAAGAAGGATGAGAGATCAGAACGATAGATGTTTGATAGGAAAGAAGGAGCAAACCACACCAGAGCACCCGCCAACCACCCACAGATACTTTATGATGGGAAAAAACTCCACCCCTTAGCAAGAAGACGAGTGCATTATATCACCAACTGGTGCCTAGCCCGGAGTGATCACAGCTGACTTTCTTCCTCCACACCCGTTTCAACAAACAATGACTAATGTTACAAACTCAGATCCCAACTACTTAAACAACAAAAACTTACAAAATCTAGAAAGGAAAGAAATAAAAACCAAAACCTTAATTCAAACACAGGTCTTTGTTTCTCACTACCTTAACTACAAATTCTCATCCGACCTCGACTTAAAAATGGGTCGCTCGTTTAAAAAATATGATATTTTATGTGCGGAAAATCATTTAGAAGATATTGGCAGTGACAAGATAATAGATAAGCCGGCTAAGCTTGCGACGTCACAAAAAGGCAGTCGTTGAAAGAACGTGCTGAACTGTAGTCACAAAAACCACATGTTGAAGCCGCCGGCTCGGCCTCCCGTTCTAACTTTTTACTAGCAGTTTTTTCATCCACATCTAAGGTTCTGCCGCAAGGTTTGCCTTTCCTTTCCGAACCGGCCGTTCGGAGCCTGGACGTGTAGGGTACCTAACCCAAACAATTTACACAATAGTGACACTCCTTTTTGGAACCCTCTCAGATTCAAACTTCAACAGTATGTTGGTGAAAAAAATAACATCCAAAACCAAAAAAGTCTCGCAAGTAGATATCTGAACATCAGTAATTATCCACAAATGTAAATGCATGTGTTTGCCTGCCTGAGATAATGGACATGTGTTCATATTTTTGTTGCAGGAACACAAGAATAATAAGGAGCCTAAGTGTTTCTGATTATGAGCAAATTATATTGTAAGTGTGAGCAAATTATGCTATCTATGTTAAGCAAGTCAATTGAAAAAACAAAAAAACAAAAAGAACAAAAAAAACAAAACTGTTCAGTTCAAACAGAACCAAAGAAAAGCTGAGACAACAACACGAGCAAATTCTGAGGAGGGAGAGGAGGGAGAGGAGGAGGAAGAAAGTCAGCCGTAGGGCATCACTGGACAAGGCAGGGCAAGGTGAAGCAAGCCGTTTTGTTTTCCAAAATATGAAAAAAAAAGTTTTTAAAAAGCCAACAAGATGGTCAAAAGTGGTTTAGAATGAGCAAAGTATCATTATTTCCATCTAAGAGCAAGGGAAAGACCACACATCCATGAGAATAAATCAGCTCAAGTAAAACATAATGTTTATAAAAAAGCATCTTCATAAGGAGAAAAGCACACAGATAGCGAATTAGAACATGGGGTATCTTCAATAACAAACAAATCAAACTTCTGCGGGCCTGTGATGAAACTGACCGTAAAAAAAAAACTGACCGTAAACTAAACAAAATTTCTCACATTCCTCAGTATTCACAAGGTACTCATTAATACCTAAACTTCGCTAAAAAAAACCCCAAACCCAGGGTCCTTTTATCGAGAAGAAAAGTTGGCCAAGTCTAATCTGAGAAAAAACCAATGCAACAACTGCCACATTTGATAGAACACAGAGAGACACGTACGGGAACCGAGTTCAAGTCTTCTGCCTGTCTGCTGAACGGCACAACCACTACACCACAGATGTCGGTACATTTGCCCAGGGACAGACTACAATTACAGAAAACACAGAGAAGAAGTAGAAAGAGCAGACAACAAAAAAGTAACCCCCCCCCAACCAGCAACTACCAACTGAAGTGAGAAAATTTGATTAACAAAAGAGAGAAAATTTGATTTATTGACCAGAGGGTCAGACACAGAAGGGCTGTGAGGATTAGTTGTCGAAAAATAGTGAGGAGTAGGGTGGGGGGTGGGGCACAATGCACGTAACGTCGATGCGCATAACTTTCATCTATCACTGAGCCAACAAGCAAACTTCACAAACAATTAGTACAGATGTGCACGCTAAGATTATATTACAGCTGCCCAAAGAAAAAAAACTGTTCCTTCTCTTTATTTTCAACCTGTCATTCAAAACCAGCAGCCTCAGTCCAAAATAATATTATCCCTACTTCCAATGACCAAATTGACAGTTTTTAGTTCACTACTGTTGTACCCAGAATCCAACGACAAACTTGTTAGTTTGCTTCCTACAACAACATAATAATCACTGTTCTTCCTACAAAAACAACAACATAATCACTGTTCCATACTTCTTAAAGGCATGCCCCACTGAGATTGTCTCATCTCTTTAAATCAGGGTTCATACTGAGCAGGACATTTTTCCCCCCAAGACTTTTCCAAGAGTTTTCAAGACCAGATTTCTTTTTTCCAAGACAAATAACGTGTTAATTCCCAAAAAAATTTTCTTTCAGTCTCAGTGTGTTAAAATACATTACGGTACACTTCAGAATGCTTAAAGTTGACGTCTTCTAATCTTTGAGGAAGTATTTTTACAATAGATCTAGTTAAAAATTTGTTTTTCCAAGACTTTTGCCAACTTCCCAAAGTTTTCCATGAAAATAAAAACAGCATTCCAAGAGTTTTCCAAGACCCGTACGAACCCTGTTAAATTCTCCATATTTGAGGCATCGTGGTGGAACCAGGCTCTCGTCAAAATAATGAAATCAAAGAAAACAGCATTTCTGTTTTGTGGCTCACCACCTTTTACGTCTATTTAACAACACATTTTGTTGTGGATTATAGTGAAAAACGTTGACTAAAAGACAAAAAAAAGTAAATTTTCATTTCCCAAGGACTCTGAACCTATGGAAGTAACCAAACTTTGACAAATATCTCGGCTTCCATTCTAGAAAGTTGAGTATTTTTTTTTGCCAAATGCAAGAAAAATAAATAAGCTTTAAGGTGATATTAATAACTACTAAATGCGCCAAAATTGACGCGCGCCTGATTCCACCACATAATGACACATATAGACAAAGGTTTGTGTCATCATTGATCTCAGTGTGTTCACAAGAAATGAGACAAGAATGAAACCACCACTCAAGGCCAACTGAGAATATTAGCAATGGTTACCTATACATATATGAGGGCACAGGGGGAAAAAACCCCCAACCCTTTCAAACATTTTCATTTTTCAAGCTAATTCTTTGCTATTTGATAAAAAAAATATCAACTATTTAGTCAACAGCATGAAAAAACAAGAGTTTTAAATCTGCATTCCATGAGCAGGTAAAAGGCGCTTTTTTTGCAAGGGGGGGGGGGGGAGAGTTTACATAAAAATTCGACTGAAAAATATGAAAAGTGCACATTTGTTGTTCAGAAAATAAACCAATATAGATAGCTATAAGGCCAGCATGCAACATTTTTCCATTAGTAATATCCCCAAAAAAATCTGGAAGCCGTAGTATTTTAAGTAATAAAATCTAAAGCAATTTTTTTAAAATGACTAAATGTTATTTTTTTTAATGAGGGGAAAAAAAGGCAATCGTTTTAAAATAAATTCTGGGCTGCCCAGGAAGGATCATCTCACCCCATTCACATCCCTCACTACTTTTCATAAATACACTGAACACAGTGATAAAACAAACTGTTTTGCGAAGTCAAAAGAGAGGGCAATTTATCTCAGAAGCACCTCCACGTAAAACTAACACCCCAGAACACAGTCCGTCCTCCCCCCCCCTCCCCCCCCATACTCTCACAGTGCACAACTGTCATTTACGACTCTGATTTACGATTCCTACACAAAAATTCTGCAGACAGACAAAGTTCTCTTACTAAACTTGATTCAAAACCTTTACTCATTTCTATATTTCACGACGGTGCGATCCGAAGAGACAAACCAATGGGTGTGGTTAGTATGGTGGGGTGGCGGGGGCATGCAAATGATAAGACCTCAAAAATGTCTCCATGCTTCAACAGCGGTGACTATTGATACAACTTGCAGGTATACAAAAAGATCTGTGCACAGCTAGCTAGGCGGTGGGTGAGGGCACAAGTCACTGGGACACAAAAGCAAAACAAACAAACAAACAAACAAATGAGACTCAACTAAAAAGGCCAGGCCAGCAAACACCAGAGAACCCGATTCAAAAACAAATTTGGATGTTAGTTTTTTTAACTTTGAAGCCGAAGCACGTGTTTGCTAACGAGAAAATTCTATTTCAAGAGGCAAAAACTTTCCCAAAAGTAAATCAAGGTTGTTTTTTTCAATTACTCCTGTTTGGATATTGTGCTCGCGTATATGTGTACAGCTGTACGAAGGCTTTGCTTAATCGAGTAGGAACCGAACCTGGTGTCTAAAAATAGACAGGGGAAGCTCCGTTAGACAGCGACTAGGTGTATATGGAATAATAAATCAAGGGGATCAAAGGAAGGGACAAGAAAAGGTGGGGGTGGAGGTGAGGACAGAAAGTTAATGAAAGCTCAAAAATGTGTGGTCTGCCCCTTACCTTCATTCAAAAGGAATTTTTCTCCCCCATCTTTGAGAGGCTCTTTCTTTTTCTCTCTCTCTCCCTCTCTCTCTCTCTCTCTCTCGCTTTCCCTCTCTCCTCACTGAGAATCTTCATGAGGGAGGTAAGGGAGGACTGGTGGGGAGGGAGAGGGATGGATGGGGAGGAGGAAGGGTGGAGGTGATGGCGGGCGGGTGGGTGAGTGGGGGGGACATTTGGGGGTTGTATGTGAGGACCCGCCAGTGGTGGGGGTGGTGGTGGAGGTGAAGGTGGAGGGGGTGGAGAGAGCTGACTGCGGAATGCCTTAAGTCACGCCCGCTAGAACTTTCTGCAGATCCAGCAGCCCCTGTGTCTGAAGTCGCCGTGGCAACGGTGCGGGCGGCAGGCAGGCGGGAGAGAGGAAGGCGATACAGAGCCGCAGAGCCAGAGGGGCAGGGGGAGGAGGGGGAGGGGAGGGGGGGGACACCAGTTATGAGGATATCAAAGGCTTGTCGTCAGAGATGTGAAGAAACGTGAGTGACAGATGAAGAGATGAGAGATACAAAACAAAACATAACACAAAGTTCCTGCCTCTACCAATGACTTTTTTCAACTACACACTCTCAGTTTTGCCCTGCCCTGTCCCAGCAAAGAGCAGAAAAACCAGCACCCTGTGCAGAGATCCTCTTTCTACAATGACAACAATTCAGACATTCATTCAGGTGCTGAGATAGTCATAATAGAGCTGTGGCGACCTACTAATACATGATGAAATGGAGGAGAAATCACTTCACAAAACCTGAAGAAACCACCCCGACAAACCACAAAAATTTGTTTTAGCAGAGGTTTTACGGCGCTCGCAACTGCATAAGGTCATAAGAGCGCCAGAAGATTTTTTAGAGGTGTTACAAGAGAGTAACAAACATAAAAAAAAGAAGGAGAGGAGATAAGGATGATAGATGTTTGATAGGAAATAAAAAGCAAGCTACACCAGAGCACCTGCCAACCACCCACTAACTACAAAAATGATTTGCTCTCTCTCTCTCTCTCTCTTTATACAATTCAAAACACTAGCTCCCTTAAACAAAACCCCTTCGGAAAGGACGCCGAAAAAGAACAACGGCAGGAACTCGTTCCTTGAGAGAGAAGAAGAAAGCTACTTGTGTTGTTCAAATGCAAAAAAATCTGGTTGCCCTTTACTTTAGTTTCTCACATTAAGGAAGAAAAAAAAAAAAATGTCTTGCTCAAACTTTCAAAATAAACTTCAGAAAACTATAAATCTTCTATTGTCCTCTCAACCACTTCCGCTCCCTTTCCCACACTTCTAGTAACTTATCCCACATCCCAAAAGTAGACTTTTTGTCAGGGACGTGAAGACAGGACAGAAAAAGTTCAGAAGATACGAGAGCTAAAATTGAACACAAAACTACGACCGCCACTTAGGAAAGAAAAAGCAGCAGTTCCCTGTTGCAGTTCAGGCACAGTTATGAGCATGACATGTTGGTGAATCAGCCCATTTACAATTCTACAGCGCATAATGGCCTAAAGACACTTTAGTCAGTAGCACTGCCAGGGGGGGTCAAAAACTGTCCTTTCTCTCAGTGGACGGGTATCTCATCTGTGACAAAACCAAAAGGAACTCTCCTGTCTGCCTTCTGGTTCACTCCACAGAACAAGACGTGAGTCTCTACAAATGCTCCACTAGAAGAATAGATCGACAAAGTCTGACAGTCTTTGGGAACGCTGAGAACAAATACAACATGACATGGTATGGGTTCCATGCCCCTTTCAACACAGCCGGTTCAGGCAAGGTCTCACCGCCTATCTATCTTTCTATCTGTCTGTCTGTCTATTTATCACCAAGCAGGCCGAAGGGCTAGAACTCAGATGGCCACTGGACTGCAAAAGGAAAAACAATCTATCAACAAGAAATTTGGGCAAACAGACCAGAGAGTCGAGAAAATTTATAAAAAATGAAATCCGATTTCAAGACTGAACCATTGGAAAGGAAAAACCTGGTGGCCAGCAGTCTTGTCCTGCATGATGCGAGTGGAACCATCATCATCAGTCAAAAACCTCTACCTTGAAACTCACAGCAGCGAGTGACCGAGCTCAAACTTTGACCAGCGGGTGAACCCTTTGTGGGGAGACGTCCGGAGAGAATACGCAGAAACACACAAGACTTTTCCCTGTCTACTGATCTGCCGCCGGCAGCAAAGACAACATAATGAACAAGAGCAGTAGCCCCATGCACATCCACATACAATAGCCTAGCGCTATATCACACGGTGGCTGACTCCTACAGGACAAGATACCAATGGGTTGACAAGTTAGTGAATGCTATATCTAGGTTAATATTCTTCATTCCGACACAGGCAGTCATGCGCTTTAACATTTGAGAATAATATACATAACATACTCATCAAGATCACTGTTAACATATAAGGGGTGACAATGACGAGGAATACATAAAACAAACTTTTACGAGTACAAAATACGACAGACAAGTATAGACAGCTTTCTCTCTGGCCACCAATGTTGTGCCCGTCCCTCTCTGAACAAGACTATGCCCCCCCCCCCTCCCCTTTCTCATCTTCTTGCTGTTCCTTTTCTTCTCAAGTCATTTTCTCGTTCCCTGTTCCATCACAGCTGACAGCTATAACACTTACTTATTGAGCAATAGCTGACTTGGTTGTGCATCAAAAAGGACTACGGAAAGTCTTATACACCCACAACAAGGCAATCCACGGGGGAGAAGGAGACCCGATTTCATTTATTTTAGTTGCCCAATATCTATTTTTAGATTTTCGGTGATTTTCATAGCTACTTTGCCTTAATGTTATCTAACATCAAACCTCATTGAAAACTGCACTAGAAATAAGAGACGGGGACATTTAGTCATCTGGATTGTCCACCCTGACATACTGGACCATACTGCAGTGGCTGGCACTAGCGGTCTTATAGTCAATGGATTCCGTTCAAGTAAATGTGAGGCAGCGTGGTGGAATCAGGCTCTCGTCAATTTTTGGGCATGTAGAGTTATTGTTATCATCTTATAGCATGTTCACTTGTCTTTACTTGGATGAAAAAAATATCCATTTATCTTGAATACAAGTCAAGATATTAGCGAAACAAGGAGGTAGAGGTCACCGGTTTTCAGAGGTAAAATTAGTGAGAAAATGGCTGCCAGAGATGAGTTCCTTACCTTAAGAGTCCATGGTAACTAAAAATTTACATTTTTTGTGCCTTTAATCAATTTTTAAGAAAAATCCACACGCAAATGAGTTCTTTAATGGGCATGAAAGATGTTGAGCCAAAAAACAAAAATTTGATAAAAATTCATAAACCTGCGGAAAAATTCAAGTTTCTTCACTTTGATTATTTTGACGAGAGCCTGATTCCACCACGCTGCCTCACATATTGTCGAGCTACGTTGTTTTTAGTTTTCGTAAGGTTGTACGGCGCTCGCAACTGCATGAGGTCATACGAGCGCCAAGAAGCTTCCTCCTCCCTTCTCCTATCAGAAAAGCTAGTTAACAAAAGGGGAAGACTGTGACCCTGCTCACAGTTAGAACTTCTAGAACCTTCTATCAAAACTGACACAAATTACTGACATTAACCCTTAAGTGTACTCAACAAACTGACACAAATTACTGACATTAACCCTTAAGTGTACTCAACAAACTGACACAAATTACTGACATTAACCCTTAAGTGTACTCAACAAACTGACACAAATTACTGACATTAACCCTTAAGCGTACTCAACAATCTGACGCAAATTACTGACATTAACCCTTAAGAGTACTCAACAACAGTGTTAGTGCTTTCGTAAAACTAAAAATCCAAAGTAAGAAAATGAGTACTGAAAGAAAAAGAAAAAAAGACAAAAAGTGGGAGAAACATGTGACCCTGCATAATTCAAACTACTACAAAGGAATGTACGTAAACCTTTCCCTCTGGGATCATAATTTAAAGTATTATCTTATCTTTTCTCATCTTATCACTGATTAAAACAGCATCAAAAGAAAACTATGTAGGCCTGGCTTTATTCGGTCAGCTGCTTCCATTATTCAAGAGCCCTCCTTCTATGTACATGTGGACAAGCCTACATTCAGGTCATGGTCATCAAGTTGTGGGAATCCTCATTGGTGAAGAAACAAGATCATAAAACTTTATCTTTACATTTTTACTGATTTTAAAGAAGCTCACTTGTCACATGCCGCCACAAAAGCTTTGGGGAGATTCTATTTTTGTCTCTCAGCATCAAACTTTATTCCCAAGGGTAAAAGAACTTTAAGCTTAGCTCCCGGGCAAGGGAAAGTGATCAAAAGCATAAATAAGAGATTCTACACAATAAAAATAAAATTCTGTGCTGCGAGGTTATGAAAAAGAGATAAACTTTTAAACTTTCTAACAAGTATTGAAAAGAGCCGAGCCCCCCCCCCCCCCCCCCCCTCCCCCACCCGTCATCAACTTCAAGAAGATAGAAACAAATCAGGCATTCATCTGACTCAAGCTATGACAAAAATGTGGAACCCCGACAACCCCAATCTCACATAGATGTACGAACACAATATGTGAACATTTATATCCTGTCTCACATAGATGTATGAACAATAAGTGGACATTTATATCCTGTCTCACATAGATGTACGAACACAATAAGTGAACATTTATATCCTATCTCACATAGATGTATGAACAATAAGTGGACATTTATATCCTGTCTCACATAGATGTATGAACAATAAGTGGACATTTATATCCTGTCTCACATAGATGTACGAACACAATAAGTGAACATTTATATCCTATCTCACATAGATGTATGAACAATAAGTGGACATTAACGTATGTTCACGTAGAATAATGGTGACAGCGTGACTTCTACCCTCCTCCACACATCGCCCCTGTGTGCACGCCGTATACGTCTACGACAAAACAGCAGCACGTCAACCTCCGCGGAAGCTCTCCTTACAGAGTGCAGAAAATGCCGAAGCGTGTGACACGTGGAGTGCTTGAAGGAAAGGTGTGAAGTTATACAAGAAAGCACGATCGGCTCCTGTACAAATTTTGACAACTGAAAACTTAACACCCATGAAAAGTGGAAGACGATGACAGTGCTAACAGGAAGCAATAGCGATGGAAATGACGCGAAATAAAAACAGAAAGAGTGCGTCCGATGACGAAATATGAGAGAAGCAAACACAATGACGTCTGAAGAACACATGAATGGTACACACAAAAAACACAGTCCTTGTCCTGCTTTCAGCCCAAAAGGGGTTGCTTATCAAAAAAAAACTTAGCTGAACACATTTTTTTTTTTACCCCCCCAAAAATAAATTATTCAACAAACACAAAAAGGTATCACATTTATCCTGTGATCCCAAGTGGTCATAATTGGTCGCTTTTTAAGGACAAGCGGGCTAACCCAGATTTCGGGGGTATCCAGATATCTTGACCTACACCAAAAGTGGGCATAGCCCTACCTATAGGAGAAGTTTGGTTTCATTGGCGTGTATATTTGTTTGGTTATAGAGAAAACTTTCCTTGTCTTTTGAAGAAACTGAACAAGGAGCAAAAACGTTACCCTTTGATTTTCTCAAAACAGCATTTGTCGGGACAGCCCGCTTGTGCATGAAAGCGAACAATTAGAACGATTAACAAATGTAAACTGCAAAACAATTCAGCAAATTCAAAAACACTTTTCTCGCAAAATGCCCAAGCAAAAATTTTGAGACCGCTAAAGTTTCCGTCACTTGAATTTTGAACAGCAACTCCCATCTGACAGACGCAGGACAAGCAGAAAAATCTGACACACACAAGAAGAAGAAAAAAACCCCAAAAGACGACGATGATGACACAACGGCTCACCACATCGCTCAGCTGCTGGGTCATGGCCGTCATTTCCTGGCGCTGGGTGGCCAGCATTTCCTCCAGCTCTTTGACGCGCTCCGCCTTCTCAACCAGCTCGATGCTCACTTGACTCGTCTGGAAAAGTACAAGAGAAGAAACAATCACACATCACGTAAAGAACGTAAACCGCAAATCATGTTCGACACTTTTTGTTCTAGCTTTAGTAAGTGTTTTACGGCACTTGCAACACAATAAGGTCATACAAGTGTTGAAGGTTAGAGGTGTTACAAGAGAGTAACAAACACAAAAAAGAAGGAGGGGAGATAAAGATGATAGACGTTTGATAGGAAAGAAGAAGCAAACCACACCAGAGCACCCACCAACCACCCACTTCGAGACTTTACGACTTACCAATTTACACACAGTTACGCTAAACAAAAATTAAACGACACGTGCGCAGGAATTAACCATAATAAGTCACAAAGCAACACAGGGCTTATCTGTTGGCAGCCTCCTTTAAACTGTCGATAAAATTCATTTGACAGGCTAAAAATAAAAGGCAACCATGAGCACAAGTCAACATTTCTTACAAGCAGGCGTAAGTAAGACAAACCTATGCCACATTGTACCAGGCAGCTCCTTTTTATCATGTAAAGATTATCTTTGAAAATTAATCACATATGCTTTAAAAAGTTTTAAAGTTTGGTAAGAGTTTTACGACACTCACAACTACCTAAGATCATGAGCACACGGAACACAAGTTGTAAAAGTGCGAAGACACAAAACTAGTTAAATACAGACTGATGAACCAATAAAAGAAGTTTTTTTACCGTCTAGAATAAGGCTACCGTCTGAATAAACATCAACGTGTATTGCTAGTTCAAATATATACAAGTATCTATATATGTACAAATAACTGTAAAGGTCTTCTATTATCTATTTGCGGTGGCCGAATTTTGCTATTCAAAAGGCTTTTTAATGGCTGCATCGATCAACATGCGGTTTTCGCCAAAAAATTCGTTAAAATATTCTCCAGATCATGACGTCCTTGGTTTTTTCACTTTTGAGACAGTTTTGCTGCAAAATGCTAAATTTCTTTATTTCCCCGATCGCTTTTGTAGGCCGACTGGCCGACGCTTCTGTCTCTGTAATTTAAAAAAATCCGGAAGTGATATTTCGCGAGGTGCATTTTGTTTTGAGAGTATAGATCTAGACCTAATTTTTTTGCATCTCTCAATATTTATTTCCCCATTCCAGTAGAGTGTAAATATAGTAGGCCAATGAATTTTAGCTTATATTAAAGCACTTTTCTTTTCATATTGAATTTTAATGAAAGCAATATACAATTTAATTTCTTAGAATACCTGCATGTGTTTTTACAGTCCTGTATAGCCTCCAAAAAAAATTTCCCTATGAGACAAATAAGTATTACCTTATTCTGATCTTTTCTTAATCCTATCTGTTCGTCGTGTTTTAGTATCATATCCATACGACCTGGGCAACTCTGTGCCACCACTTTCAAAGAGGAAATTAACTTGTTAATCTGATCCGTATGCTTTGAATAGCAGTCTGTCAAAATTATTTTTTGATAAATACTGAAAGTTTCAAAGAGATCTTTGTACTAGAAGTATTTTAAAATGTGAAGAATACAACCCAGGGGGTACAAAATGACCCTAGGGCGTACGGACAGGGTTAAATAGTACACACCTTTGCTCCATCTTCCAATCTGGAGGACTCGAACGTCTTGACCTTGGTCTCGGCCTGCGTCAGCTTGTAGGTGAGCTCCTCAATCTGGTCCAGGTAGGAGATCTGAGCCTCCTCCGCCTCGCTCACAGACTTCTGATGGGACTGTAGCTGCTCCTGTTGGTACAGACAAGTAGAGAAAGAGAAATACAACTAGCTTTAGCTCCTGTTGGTATAGACTACAGACAAGTAGAGAAAGAAAGATACAACTAGCTTTAGCTCCTGTTGGCAGAGACTATAGACAAGTAGAGAAAGAAAGATACACCTAGCTTTAGCTCCTGTTGGTATAGACTATAGACAAGTAGAGAAAGAAAGATACACCTAGCTTTAGTTCCTGTTGGTATAGACTATAGACAAGTAGAGAAAGAAAGATACAACTAGCTTTAGCTCCTGTTGGCATAGACTATAGACAAGTAGAGAAAGAAAGATACAACTAGCTTTAGCTCCTGTTGGCAGAGACTATAGACAAGTAGAGAAAGAAAGATACACCTAGCTTTAGCTCCTGTTGGCATAGACTATAGACAAGTAGAGAAAGAAAGAGACAACTAGGTTTTAGTTTTGTTTTAGCAATAAGAGTCTTAACACTTTGCAGTCACATAGCCAAAAATAACCGCCAAAGTTTGGTGACTTCCAAATCTTGAGAGTCCTTGGAAACTGCAAATTTACAGCTGTTGGGTCTTTAATCAACGCTTTTAAGTAAAAGTCACCCAGAAATGTGTTCATAATTGGACAACAATGGTGTTAAGCCAAAAACAAACAAAAAATTGATAAAAAATTGCCAAACCGGCGGAAAATGCCATTTTCTTTTGGTTTCATTATTTTGACGAGCGCCTGATTTCACCATGACACCTCACATACACATCACTAACATCGTCAAAACCTTCCGTACCTTCATTTCCTGTAGCTCTTTCTCCAACTTGTCTGCGCGTTCTTTTTCTTTCTTTGTCTGTCGCTCCAATTCCTTGACCTGAAGCTCATCTGAGGCCCTCGACTGCACAAAAGTGAAACATTCAGAGATAAGAGAAGCACACACATACAATAACCTTCTGGCACAGCATTAAAGAATATTAGTTTTCGTAAGTGTTTTACGGCACTTGCAACACAATAAGGTCATATAACTAAGTGCTGAAGATTAGAGGTGTTACAAGAGAGTAACAAACACAAAAAAAGGAGGAGAGACCAGGACGATAGATGTTTGATAGGAAAGAAGGAGCAAACCACACCAGAGCACCCACCAACCACCCACCATCAAAGAACTTGGCGATACGACAACCCAAAACCCTTAACATTCAAAGATCAAAGCATGCAGAAAATGCTGTCAACCCATGAGCAAAAGATATTTGCAAAAACACTAAAGTTGTAATGGGTTTCCCATGGATAAAGATATGGGCAGTGCTTCACATCAGTTTAGTTAGTTTTAGTAGAGGGTTTTACGGTGCTCGCAACTGCATAAGGTCATATCAGTGCCGAAGATTAGAGGTGTTACAAGAGAGTAACAAACACAAAAAAGAAGGAGGGGGGAGATAAAGACAATAGATGTTTGATATGAAAGAAGAAGCAAACCACACCAGAGCACCCGCCAACCACCCACGTCTAAACTTTATCACAGCAGATCGACCTTGAACATATTATATATATATATATATATATATATATATATATATATATTATACAAGTGCGGTCCAGAGGAAAACCAAAAACAGTAACATTCTTCAAACACTTTTGCCCAAAACTATTTCCCTCTCACAGCGGAAGAGAAAGAGACAGGAACTTGACACAGACATGTATGGCTCTTTTCCTCTACGCAGACGGTTAATTTAGCTTAAGATGGTCTCAAGGTTGTCTTCATGCAGCTTCTTTCACGGCTAATTCTTCCTATGTTTGAAGCGCAGATTCTGTCGCAGAGCTTGCACGTCAGTGACGTAGATCGAAGCTCTGTATTTCCGCTGTTTTCCTTTCGTCGTTGGCGCTTCTCAGCCTGGTTGTTTCTAGGGCTGCTCTGTAACATAAGAGTCCTTTCATTTATCATTTTCCTCCATGTTTTCCAGTCCTCAGCTATTTCTTCCCAGATGCTAACATCTACTCCAAGCCTAGTGTTGTTACTTGAACATATAAGAATATTAACCACTAACCTTTTGGTTGCCTGTGGAGATGCGTTTACAACAACAGTTATCCAAACCTGTCTCTCTAGATCGTGTAATCCTTTCCTCAGCGGTGGGGCCCCGATGCGTTGGAGTCTCCCAACACAAGCACAGAAATAGACCGAGGCTCTGAACAGACATTCCCCCTTTCCTCACGCCAAAATCTCTGCAGGCCTCCTCTGCCTCGATACAGCTCTTCCCTCTACCCTGCTGTAATCCAGACTGCACTTGTCTCCCACTTACTCACTCTCTCTGCTTTATACACTTGCATCAAACAATACAACTGAACTGAGACTGCACTCGTCTCCCACTTACTTACTCACTCTCTCTGCTTTATACACTTGCATCAAACGATACAACTGAACTGAGACTGCACTCGTCTCCCACTTACTTACTCACTCTCTCTGCTTTATACACTTGCATCAAACAATACAATAGGCTAGGCCTAACCCGCTGCCACTGACCAACACGCCAGATTGCCTAACAAACAGCCAAATAGACCACATTTAGATAAGCTGTTTTTCCAGGTGTCTTTGTACCTCAATTTTGGTCTTCCTCTTGGTCTCTTTCCCTGGGCAAGTTCTCGATAGAGAAGTTGCTTCGGAATTTCTTTATTTGTTTTGTCTAAGACACATCGTTATGACTGTAGTTTTATTTGAGCAGCTTCGGAATCCTGTTGTCGTCCATTCTCTTGACATGGCCCAGCCATCTCCATCTTATAAAACACAGACACAGACACAGAGACAGACACACAAACAACAACTGTGCCCCCCCCCCCCCCCCCCCCCGTGACAACTCACCTCTCCGTCGTCTTTGAGAGCTTCTTCCTCCAGCTGGAACTGCAAGTCTTCCACTTTCCTGAAAAATGTTTTTAAAAAGAGGATTTTTTTTAAAAAGAGGAACAAAATATTTACAACAGTGGCAATAATATTTTACAATCATGGAAGGACAAGACGGTAAGAAAATACTCAGCTGCTGTTTTCGAAAACCCAAATTTGTTCATGTTTGGTTACCACTTTACAGTCCCACAGCCAGCAGTACAAAATAGTCTATCTGACCACCCAGTCAGGAGAGCAACGGACTTCTCAGGCCTGGCGCATAAGTGCGGCAAGTGACCGGAACGGACAATTTGCACCGGCGCATTATTGCGCCAAATGACAGCAAGGTATTAAAAACAGTGGATGGTTGGCGGGTGCTCTGGTGTGGTCTGCTCCTTCTTTCCTATCAAATGTCTATCATCCTTAAACTCTCTTCTTTCTTTTTTGCGTTGTTACTCTCTTGTAACACTTCTACTAATCTTCTGTCATTTAAACGAGAAATTAGAGAAGAGGAAGGCTCTTTACATCAGTTCACGTTTTTTCTTTTACTTGGAGTGAAAAGAAGAAGCCCACTGGCACATTAACAGCCATTTCTTAGCTGTTTGTTTTTTCAGTTTTAATAACGTTTTACGGCGCTCGCAACTACATAAGGTCATTTGAGCGCCAAGGGGTGGATGTCAACAGAGAAGTTCTTACAGGGAATCGGGCTTACTCTGCTCACCTCTCTAGCTTCAACAGCACAAAGTCTGCTTCGACTATCAAGGCACCCCGGAAATAGCGGGTCACAAGAGAGTGACAAACATACAAAAGAAGTAGAGGAAAAATAAAAATAGGATTAGGATGAGGGGGGAAAAAAAGCAGCAGTTCCCTATACAAGAATAGATAAATACATGAATAAATAAATAAATACATGAATAAATAAACGAATAGATGAATAAATAAATGAATAGTTGAATAAAGAAATAAATGAATAAATAATTAAAAAACCAATACCAATTGTAAAGAAATGGAGGACTTGCCTTTTCTCTTCCTCCAGGAACGCCATGAGCTCCTGCTTCTCTCCCTCCACGTCCGACAGTTTGGTCCGTAGCCCCGAGATCTGCTCGTCCGCGTCCTGCATCAGCCGCTCTTTCTCCGACTTGATGCTGCTCAGCTGACCCTCCGCCTGACGACACAGAGCAATGTGTTTTAGTGAGGGTTATACGGCACTTGCAACACAATCAGGTCATATAAGTGCCGAAGATCACAGGTGTTACAAGGGAGTAACAAACACAAAAAAGAAGGAGGGGAGATAAAGACTATAGATGTTCGATAGGAAAGAAGAATCAAACCACACCAGAGCAACCGCACACCACCCACTAGGCTTATTTAAGATTTTCGAGTTAGGATAAGAAAATAAAGAATAGCAATAGAAAACAGAAAATGAGCTGGAGATAACTAGACATTTTCTGAAAGCTTATGAGTTGAAGAATATTGTTAGACTACTGCGTGTGAAAAAAATAAATGTTTCAGTGAGCGTGACAGTGACCGTCTATCATTTGACAATGAATGTCAGATTGTATTTTGTTTACAAACACGTTCCTACATCCCTCAGTTGATTTTTTATAAGAATATAACACCCCTTTCAGCATATTCTACAGGTTTTATAAGCTTTCCAAAAACGTATAGTTATAAGGGTTTTTTTTTAAAATGTAAAATATAATTTTTATACTCTTTTATTCACAGCATGTCGTGTTATTTTCAAAAAATAAATTCCCAAAAAATGAACAAGAAGTGGCATGGACGATCAAAAATAAATTTAGAATATCAGATTATCTCACAGAAACAAAACTGTGACTTGTATAAGCTCTTTTAACACTTCCGTTTTTCACCTAAATCTAAACCACTCACAAAAACTTGGGCTTTTATGCTTATTTTAGATTAGAGGTGTCACAAGAGAGTAACAAACACAAGAAAACACAACCAGGTGAGATAACGACGATAGATGTTTGATAGGAAAGAAGAAGCAGACCACACTAGAGCACCCGCCAACCACCCATGGATCTTTATGTCTAAACCACTGACAAAAACTTGGGCCTTTACGCAAAGCAGGGAACAACACGACAAAGCGTGCGGAGCAGCAAAACACAATAAAGTAAACCTCCCCTCCTCTGCAACAGGGCATGCAAGAGACCCATGCACACACACACACACACACACACACACAGACACGCGCGCGCGAACACACACACGACAAATGCACGCACAACACTACTAACCTCGTCTACGTGAGCGGCCGCCCTGGCGACCTCTGACCTCTCCAGGTCGCGCTCACGCAGCAGCTGTTCGATGTGCTCCTCTTTCTCCTTCAGCGCTTTCTACAACAGCAAAATACCGACACAAGCCATATTGATTGAGAGGAGGACAGAATAATATACATACGTACGCGTCACTTTAAATTCTCGAAAACAAAAAAAACAACCCGACAGAAATAACGACAAAAACCGCCAAAAATGATCAAAGCAAGCGGGTGGCCATTCCCTACACACTGACCACTGACACAAAAACGTACGATACAACAGCATGTCGATTTGACGGATTACCTAAGCTGTAGTAAGGAGTTTTACGGCACTTGCAACACAATGAGGTCATATAAGTACCGAAGATTAGAGGTGTTACAAGAGAGTAACAAACATTAAAAAAAGAAGGAGGAGAGATAAGGACGATAGATGTTTGATAGGAAAGAAGGAGCAAACCACACCAGAGCACCCGCCAACCAACACTGATTACCTAAATGGTAAAATACAGAGACAGATGGGGGAGGGGGGGGGGTCATAGAGATGAGAAATAATAATATGAGTAAACAAAACAAATCAGCTGTAAGCGAAGGTAGGCGTGATGTCCAAGGACAGGGAATAAATATACGAAGGTTTAAGCATGTTGTGTGGAATGTGTTTAGTCAGGTTAACAGTTATGAAATGTAAAGAGTAAAGAGAAATATTTCTATACAATAACAGTCATTTATTATCACGAGGAAAGAGAATGACAGAGAGATAGACAGTATATGACCTCAGTGCTTTCTTGTTCTATCTCCATTTTTAATAACAGTGAAAACAGCTCATAACAAAGAGTGAGCTTAAGAAGAAGTCACATTACACTGTTTAAAAAATTTTTTTAAAATGGAGATACGACATGAAAGCACTGAGTTCGCGAGTAGAGGGAGAGTAAACAAGTAGAACCCACTAGCATCACCCTTCGACCACCCATTCGGCCCTCCCACGCGCAACAGCGAAGCATCTAACATTAGTATCTGGAGAGCATCTATGTACAAGTCTTTGTTTTAAGTGATTTCCTCCCTTCTCCCTTCCAGACCTGACATAGACAACACACTCTACGGAACACTACAGCAACTGCAGCAAACCTGCACTTATCACTACATGGCATTGGACAGAAGGGCCAGAGCCCAGCTGTTGCTGGATCGATAACAACAACAACAACAACAGCAACAACAACAACAACAAAAAGCGATTTCAAAAGGAGAAACCCTTATCAGCCTTGAGCAGTGTAATATATAATGACATTTAGAGAGCATTTGACCTCCTATGGCTTTCGAGACATTTCAAACAACCGTATTGAAAACATTTTCAGTAAGCGAGGCAAGAGCCGACATCAGCAATAATGAATAATGCTGTTTCTTTATACAGGGTAAAAGTTAAGGCGCACAGCGTAGGCAATTTAATGTGTTAATAAATAAACAAGAACAGTAAGAAGAAGTAATTAAGTTAACGTAAACTGTAACTAAACACTATGCAAAGCCAGCATAGACTACAAATGTTACAAATGAAATAACCCAGACAGGCTGAAAACCGACTGACATTTCAGGGAGAAAAATTCATCTTGTCTGGGAGCCTCTCACTTTTGTGGTATTTACAAAATCTCATTGATTGAAACAAACAAAAAGGTGTGTAAATATAAAATACTGACCCCAGACAAATACAAAGCAAGGATAGACACATTCTGGTACCACAAAAAAAACCTTTAAAAAAATATTCCGAATTTTCTGTTCACTTAGAAACCCAGATATCTTTACGGAAGAATCAGGTTTACTCAGCTCACCTCTCTAGCTTCAACAGCACAAAGTCTGCTTCGACTATCAAGGCACCCCGGAAATAGCGGCTCACAAGAGTGTGACAAACATACCATAGAAGTAGAGGTAAAAATGATGATAGTAAAGATTAGGAAAGAAAAAGCAGCAGTTCCCTGTTGCAGTTCAGGCACAGTTATGAGCATGACATTGATGAATCAGCCCATTTACAATTACAATTCTACTGTGCATAAGAACATGTTAATATCCCCCCTTTGGGAATGGCCTAAAGACACTTCAGTAGCAACCCTTTGAAAAAAGCTGAGGGGGGGGGGGGTGTAAGGATATGGTTGAGGTAAGTAGGGTCATGGAACCCACAGGGAGCACGAGGCAGGGGTAGGCCACTGGAAACATGGAGGAGATGTGTGGAAAAGGACATGAGAGAGATGAAGCTCACTTGGAACAAGCTAGGAAGGATGGCCCACGACATAGATAAATGGAAATGGAAGGAGCTTGTATGTGGCCTTTACCCTGCCAGGGGTGAAAGCCATTGATTGATTGAGCTGGGTCTTGATGACACATCATAAAATTCGATGGCAACAAGGCAAGAGGGCGACCGAGAAAGACAGACCTGGATAGATGGAGTCAGGGAAACATTAACAACTCACAACATCCCCCTGACCCAAGCTCTCCGGCTGGCGACAGAGAGACGTCTCTTTCTTCCCGCGACACCCAAAAGGGTAGAAGCGGAGGACAAAAGTAAAAGTAAAAGGTACAGTGAGAGTTGGGTCATGGTGGACGGTGGTCAACTCACCTGTAACGCGGCCGTGGTGGCGGAGAGGTTTAGAGTGCTGGGCCTTTGTCCTGTTTTCGAGGCCTGTGTGGTGGTGTTAATCAAACATTAGAGCGCTACACTGGACAAGTGTGTCAGCAAAGACCATCCTATACATATATACGTCTTGCTGCCCGTCAAAATACAGATCAGCCATAAAAATGTTTCATTTTGCTTAGAACTGACAAAAGAGAAGCAAATGGCATCTCCTTTTTTACTTAAAACTGCAGCTTTATCAGTGACAAAAAAATGTTTAGCACAGCTGAGGAGTCGCACTCTCCACTTACATCAACTTTTTATACATGATGGCACCAACAATTTCACAAATAGAAAGCAGAAACAGTGAATATAGTCCATCCAAAGTGAAAAAAAAACCCCGGCCATCCAAATATAGAAAAGCAAATCAAAACTCCACCCACACAGTTACTGTTATTTCCCTATTTCTTTTGTAACGGATACTCCTTTTTATTTTGACGGACTGCAAGACATATATACATAAAACTAAGAGGGGTCACTATCGCCGGTCTCAAGAGCCTAGCTGTCAGAACTAGGGGTCGACACATGTCAGAAAACGGATAAAAATCTCACGACGTTTACCAAAGTTCAGGGTTCATACTGAGCAGGAGATTTTTTTCCCCAAGATTTTTCCAAGAGTTTTCGAAGACAAGTTTTCTTTTTTCCAAGACAAATAACATGTCAATTTGGAAGAAAATTTTAATGCAAAAATATATTATGGTACACTTCAGACTGCGTAAAGTCGAGGCCTTCTAAACTTTGAGGAAATATTTTTATAATAGATCTAGTTAAAAATTTGTTTTTCCTAGACTTTTCCCAGAATTTTGCCAACTTCCCAAAATTCCAAGAGTTTTCCATGTCTCGGAAATTAAAAAGAACATTCCAAGAGTTTTCCAGTTTTCCAAGACCCGTGCAAACCCTGAAAGTTCCCGCGCACGGGAGAGAGAAATGTTTCGATAGAACCGAGACCGGCGTCCCTTCTCCAACATGTGTCGACACACGAGGCGAAGCGGCAAAAATAGAGGTGGACCCATCTTAGCGGATGGTCTTTTGTGCAATTCAATGGTCTTGGCATACGGCATAAAAAGGCATGTGCTGGATAATGTCTTACAACTCAAATGTGTAAATCTCAGGACTTTTAATTCATAGTTTTAGTTTTAGTAGAGTTTTTACAGCGCTCGAAACTGCATAAGTCAGAACTCTTTTTTCTTATTCTGGAAAAAAAACAACAACAAACAAAACCAAACCCCCCCAAAAAAATCCAGCACCAGATGTTCCCAAACTGACACAGCTCAATAAACCGTGGAACCTAAAAGAACCTGTACAAGACTCATCAAACAGAATAATAAGGTTATCCCTACATCATTGCTTTTGTGGAAGTCGAGGAAATTATTTCTCCAAAACTATAATTAAACAAAAATTAATATGTTAATAATAATGCTATATATACGAAAAATTTACATATATATATATAAATGTCTGAATTCTCAAACCTATACCAAAACCAATGAATGTGTAACTGCTTCATAAAAGAACTATAATTGTGGTAATACTGTATAATAGTGTTATCAGCATTATTATATTATATATATAACAGATTATATGGTAACTTTTAAAATAATATACATATTATGTGGTCTAAACATGTTACGTTGACAGTGCAGAGACAAACGGTACCAGACAAAAACCGATTCGATCGTGGAGGTTTGGTTTGGAGATTTATCCCGTTACTTTTTGCTTTGCATTAGTAAAACTGACGGGGGAGGGGGGGGGGGGGGGGGGTTTGTTGGCCGAGAGGATGGGTTTTTTTATTGTTTCACAGGAGACTGTCTATTCAAGGACATGGGTGGGCATATTTTTGGGATATGGGGCTACTTTACCACAGGTGACCGGAACAGATCATTTTCACCAGCGCAATATTGCATTAAGTGACCACAAAGTGTTCACTGCACCATTATCAGTTTTTTTTAAAAAAAGCTTTTGCTACGGGAACTAGTGCGCTGGGTAAATTTTTTTTAATCCGGAAAGGAGTTAAAAGTAATCCTTTGTTCCAATTTCATCAGACTAATTCTTCAGTGGAACTTACTCTCCACATATAAAAGTATAGACTAAATCATAAGACAGAGAAATACCCCTACCCCTCCTTACACCTCTCCCCACCATCATTTGTCTCTGCACCGTCAGACTAAAAGAATACATGAGATAATAAAAAGAGTACAAAAGATAATATAAAAGTGAACAACAACAAGGTTACTCTCCCACTCAGCAAAGTATACGTCAAATACACATAATAATACACATGGAGGTTAGTCGTTCTTTCACACACAACAGAAAATTAGTAGGAGGAAAGGTTTTAGAAAAAAACAACAAACAGAAACAAAAATGCTAAAACATTCTACATGGGGTTAGATTAGGCCCAACTTACAAAAGAAGCAGATAACGCTATACGCTAGCTATATACCGACCATTTAGTACTAAGAAAAGGGATAGCAAACAGACGAATACACTGACTCCAGGGGGTAAAAACGTGAGAGCCGTCTGAGAGGAGGGGCTCCTTCGGACCAAGCACAAATGTCTTCAAAAGTTGTGGCTAAAGTACAGAAACAGCAGCTAGTTTTACAGAAAACAGACAGAGCACACACAAAAGTCTTCAAAAGCACGAGTCGCAACTCGCCCGCCAGCATTTTCAAAAAGGAGAAAAACGACTGGTCAAGAAGAATTACATTGTCATAGCTGCCCAACCAAAACTGTTAGAAAGCAACACTTGGAGCCGAGGCCGTTGTGACGGACGTAAAGAAGTCGAAAGAAAAAGCCAAGCATTGGCACTACTGGCTGGGGAAATCAACTAACATGCCGGCAGTGAGTGACTAGAGCATACGACGTGCCTGCAGTGAGCAACTAGAATACCCCTCTACGTGGCAGTTCTACTTGAAATACGTAGCAGAAGTTCAGGGTGCACAAGCATGGCGAAGGTAACGCTGGTTAAAACATTACTGTACTCATTAGACCCACCAACATTTCTGATTCTCTTCAACACAATTCAAACTGATCGCAAGAAAAATAGAGATTATATTTACAAAACAACAAACAAAACAACCAAAAAAAACCACACCCCGCAATGAAAGGAAAAACGAAGTAATAGCAAAATGGGTTGATTTTAGATTTTGAAGGACTTCAGTATACGGCAGTGCAAAACGATGAAATTAGACTTTTGTAACATTTACCACACAAATATGATAAACATTCCAGTAGTACAGTGCTATTACAATAGATAGATCATGCACTCCACTATGAACAAAGAGGCCAACACACACACACACAAATAATACACACACACACACAAATAATACACACACACACACACAAATAATACACACACACACACACACAAATAATACACACACACACACACAAATACAAATAATACACACACACACACACACACAAAATAATACATACACACACACACACACATACACCCACACACAGAGATGTAGATTTACCTACCTGTGAAAATGCAAACTAAGAAAAGTAAATGAGAGAGGTTACGAGAGACACAAGAGACGGCACTTCACACACAGAGCCCCGGACGGCAAACCACACAGTACATGCAGCACCATCAATGACTCGCTACTCCATGACAAGGTCAAGGTAAGCACTTCACAGGAAAAATGAAATGAGTCGATGCGATGGGAGTTAGCCCTATCCGTACGTCGTGTTTTACTATCGTATCCATACGACGTGGGGAACTCTGTGCCACCACTTTCCAAAGATGAAATTTACTCATTAATCCGATCCGTACGCTTTGCATAGCAGTCTGTCAAAATGATTATTTGAGAAATACTGAAAGTTTCAAAGAGATCTTCGCACTAGAAGTATTCTAAAATGTGAAGAATGCAACCACGGGGGTACAAAATGACCCCAGGGCGTACGGATAGGGTTAAAACAAATTTAAAATGAAAAGACAACAATGATTAATGAGAGGACAACAATGATTAATGAGAGGACAACAATGATTAACGAGAGGACAACAATGATTAATGAGAGGACAACAATGAAAAGGAAAGCCTCAGAGTGTTCGATTCCAGCCCCTACAACTTTACTTTACGTCAGTGCAGATATCATGCACTCTTTGTTTCCCAGAATTCCCATTACCATGCGGCAAATAGACGCAGTCATAGGTCATATTTCAGACATCATGCACCAGGATGAGGAGATCTTTTTTCTGAGGTGAACATTTCGCATACATTTAACAACACTTTCTACAGAGCCCTACCATCCTAAATTGAACTTAATAGCCTACGTGTCTTTTATCTATTACCTCAAAAACTATAATAAAATAGTTTTTAAATCACATGCAAAAGATGTGATTGTTCAAAAATGAAATGTTTCCATTCCAGTCAGGAAACTAGAATTCATACAGATATGCCTGGAGTTCCTTCAGCATTGGAATGAGAAGCATGATGTGAAAATGAATGAAGCCATCTGAGACAATAGTGAAGAGACGTTCGATTTTCCACGAAATATGAGCGAAGCAATTGAATTTCAAATGAAAGTCAATAGTGAAAAAGACATTCTATTTCGATAAATATGAGTGAAGCAATTTAATTTTAAATGAAAGACAATAGTGAAAAGACATTGTATTTTCCATGAACATGAGCAAAGCAATAAGATTTTAAATGAAAGTCAATAGTGAAAAAGACATTTTATTTCCATAAATATGAGTGACGCAATTGAATTTTAAATGAAAGACAATAGAGAAGAGACATTTTATGTTCCATGAAATATGAACAAAGAAATAAGATTTTAAATGAAAGTCAATGATAAATATGAGTGAAGCAATTGAATTTTAAATGAAAGACAATAGAGAAGAGACATTCTATGTTCCATGAAATATGAACAAAGCGATTAGATTTTCATGGAAAGACCACAGTGAAAAGACGTTCTATTTTCCATGAAATATGAGCGAAGCAATTACGTTTTCAATGAAATTACTTTCAAATGCAGATGAAGACAACACTCAAAAAAAAAGGTTTAGAAACTCGTCTCTTTCAACACCGACAAAGTCAGAGCAACAAACAGTGAAGAGGAATACAAAAGGACCGGGTCACTTGACAACAACTGTAGAAAAAAACTATGCATTTGCCAACGACAAGATTCACAAGAATAAAAGATCATGACAGAAATTTTTAAAAAGACCCCCCCTTCCAAATTGTAGTCTGCATTCAAATCATCATCTACAGGGAGGACAGACGACGCACCAAAAGACCAGGATGTATCAAATCTAAACCTTTCACCATTTCTCCAATGATTCCCACAACTTGCACCAGTCACTAGGCCACACAGCAAACCAAATTCACCACATTCAACATTTAGATCATTTGAATCAATATGGCCTCTAAGAAACTATGTTCCTCCCATTAAATCATAGACGGGACACGGCTGTAGAGAAAATTGCCCCTGGAGTAAACTTTCGACACTTGAAGCCCTTTTTTGCTCATGTTTCGGAGGCAAACGAAAAAAAAATGACAACTAGGAAGAGGCTACTTCCAATCTCTTTAATAACATATCATCTCCTTCATTCAACCTAAATTTTCTAACAGAACCTCTACAGCTGAGCAGTCCGGCAGCCCATCAAAAGAGAAGAGTTTACAGAACTGCGAGTCCACAAACAGCAGGTACCAAACTTAGGGGATAAAAAATCTAACATTACACTCCAGTACAGATGACACTCTCTGGCCCTGCTGAATTATTTGGATAAATTCTATGAACCCACCCCTCTCTTGAGAGTCAACCGTATTTCTTTCAAACAATTTCTGGAATAAAAAACTACCGCCCCCCCCCCCCCGAAAACACCATTTTCCCCCCCCCCCCCCCGAAACAAGGGGGGGGGGGGGGGGGGGGGGGGGAGGAAAAACTAGATAATCTTGAAGAAGAAAAAGATGCTGAATCAAAAAAAAAAACAAAAAAAACAAGAAGCAAAATTGGAAGCTATAAGCAGAATTTCAAAAGGGAAAAGAGAAATAAAAAAGCAACCCACACAAAGTAAATGGTGTAAAATTTACTCTCATCACCGAAAGTCTCAACCAAAACCACCATCTGACATCAAGAACAAGAAAAGAGAACCAGCTTACTACAACAGATCTTGGCACAAAACTATTCACATTACCTTAGGTTAATAAATTTGCTAAAGAATCCTACAAAGCTTTTTTTTAACGTTTCAAAAAAAAATTTATTAGAGCACAGCACCCATCAAGCAGAGAAGGAATTTTAACCTCAACCTGCAGCGTTTCCCAGACCATAAAAAGCAGGTACCCAAGATGAAAACCGTTAACCTTTTGCCCTCATTTCAACCCATAACTAAAGGAGAAAAGACAAAGTGCACCGGGGCACAGGGATGCAAGAGCAAGTAGCAGCGATAACCAAAAGAAACCAATCAAAAGCTTCACATCTCCCACAAAGCCGTCAAAGAATGCGACCCTCACACTAAACGTTCTACCAGAAACCTCAGTTCTCTTCGACAATCCCACTACAAAAAGCAAGTTGCAAGAACAGAACAGACCATAGTGAAGTGTGAACAATGATGAAAGCTACCATATTTCTCCAAATGCTAAACAATTCAGTTGTTTGTTTAGTAAGTTTTACAGCGCTCGCAATTGCATAAGGTCATAATATGAGCGCATCAATTCGGCCTGCAAATTCAAATCTCATTAGAAATCCAATCCAAGAGTTACCATATTTCAGCTGTTCTACTAGGAAATGGCAAAAACAAAACAAACTACTCAAAATACTACACAGAAGCAAGCAGCATTCAAGTCATTGCACAAAACTTCCAAATGTGAAGGTGGACAGCTATGAAAATACCCAGGACGAATCACTAACAAAGAACATTATTACGCCCCACAACTTAATGTTACCTATACAGAGAGAAAAGATCTGTTCGTAAACTAACTCTCAACTTAAAATGTTACCTATACAGAAAGAAAAGATCTGTTTGTAAACTAACTCTCAACTTAATGTTACCTATACAGAAAGAAAAGATCTGTCCGAAAACTAACTCCTTATCATTCCTTCTTCTGCCCCCCCCCCCCTTTTGTTAAAAAAAAAAAAAAGAAACAGAATTTGGAGCAGTTGGCTCACAGAAAGTTACATCTACACGATGATACACTCACATCTACAAGGGTAAAGCCAAAAATGAAATACAAAGAGAAACGGCTGATAAATCGACATTCATCGTTATGGTAGACAAACTGCCAGATGTATATATAATTATCTACTTGTCAAAACAAGAGCGACCATAGTTGCACGTCCGTAACTAGCAGCAGAAGGCCAGAATGTTTCTATCTTCCTACACAGACTTCAGAACATAATATGTTACGCCTAATTATCGTTATTGTTGATTTTCTTCTTATAGACAAAAATACCCTCTGATTGCAGTATACGTAAAAGCAACAAAAAACCCACAAAAAACCCACAAAAAACCATGACTGAATTCTACGACTAACTTCAAAAACCACGTCCTACACCAGACTGAAAACATTATTTACATTTTTGTGACACTAAATGAGATCTCGGTATCCTGAGCATTATGCAATGATTTTTACACACCAAACATTTTCCTCAAAAAAAGTAAATTAAAATGAGAAAACAAAACAACAAAACAACGAGTGAGGGCTGTGAAAGGAATCGCGTTGGATGAGACGAAATAGAAAAAAACAAAAAACAAAAAAAGAAACCCAACCCACTGACAACAATGAGTGAGGCAAAAATGACAGTAAGCACAACATTCAGGGTCACAAACGAGGAAGGAAGGAAGGAAGGAAGGAAGGAAGGAAGAAAGGGTGAGGGGGGGAGGGAGGAAGGTCATCAAAAATGCTGCATGTACCTGGTTGGCCAGTGAGGTGACTCCCAACCTTACCCGCGATCGCGACACGCTGGAGGCCGTGGAGGAGATGGAGGAGACGCTCTCCTGGCTGCCGCTGCGCTCCCGTGAGCTACGCAGACTCGTGGTCATGAGCGGCCGGGAGTGGGGGGAGGGGGTGGAGGTGGCCGAACCGCCGGCGCGGGCGATTTTGTGCACGGGGGCAAACAGGCCATGCATCGGCTTGCAGTCAAAGTATCTGCAGGGGGGAGGGAGGGAGGGAGGGGAGGACAGCAAAAAGGAGGAAACTTCAGTTTTTTTGTTTTGTTTTTGGAAGTGTTGTTACGGTGCTCGCAACTGCATACAACTTCAGATTTTTCCCCTGCATGGCCAGAAGAATATATATATAGAAATACTTATATGTCAGCAGGCATCGTGGTGAAATCAGGCGCTTGTCGAAATAAGGACATCAAAGAAAACGACATTTCCCCCCCCGCTGGTTTGGCAATTTTTATTGAACTTTTGTTTTTTGGCTCAACATCTTTTACGTCTGTTTAAAAACACATTTCTCTGTGGATTTTACTGGAAAATTTTGACTAAAACTAAAGGAATAAAAAATGTACATTTTCATTTTCCACAGACTCTCAAGCTGTGCAAGTTACCAAATTTTGGCAGCCATTTTCTCACTAATTTTACTTGGCAAACCAGGCGACCCCCATCTCCTTCAATGGCAGGTATCTCAACTTCTATCTACGATGGATGGGTACTTTTTTCATCAAAAGCCAGACAGAGAAACAAGCTTTACGGTGATACCAATATCCCCATAAGCCCAAACATTGAGGAGCACCTGATTCCACAGCATCGTGACACATATTTCAACATGCAAAGGTACATGGTCAAATAGTCGCTTTGAAGCACAAGGGGGCTGTCCCGTAAAATACTGTTTTGAGAAAATCGAAGGTAAAGTTTTTGCCCCTTGTTCAGTTTCTTTAAAAGAAAAGGAGAGTTTTCTCTATAACCAAACAAACATACCCACCAATGAAACCAAACTTCTCCTATAGGTAGGGCACTGCCCACTTTTCGTGTAAGTCAAGATTTCTGGAAATCCCCGAAATCTGGGTAAGCCCGCTTGTCCTTAAAAGTGACCTAATAAACATGCACAGGTGTTCTCAATCTTTAAAGTGACTTTTGGTTTTGAAGGTAACGAGTGGTTCTGCAGAGACATACATACAGACAGGTGTGGTTATTTCACAAAGAACGGACAGGAGCAAGATCGCAACAACACGTGACAAAGACAACTCAGGCCTGCAGAAAAAAGTGTTCACTTTTACCAGACATTCAGTTATATTAATAATTTAATTTTAACAAATACATCAAGTACTACACCCTCCCCAAGATATAAAACTATATTTTAAAAAACAAAACAACAACCCATAAACCTCCATATTCAGAAGTAGATAAGGAAGAACGGGACAATCCTGACCACACAGAAATGACACAAATATGCGTCAAACATACCTGTTATCAGTATCCCTCAGTAAAATCTTTCCAATCAAAAACCAAGAACTAAATAAGCATAGGTCTGTCAATTTTAGTTTTAGTTTTAGAACGACTTTTACGGCACTTGCAACACAATAAGGTCATATAAGTGCCAAAGATTAGAGGCGTTACAAAAGAGTAACAAACACAAAAAAGAAGGAGGGGAGATAAGAGACGATAGATTTTTTATAGGAAAGAAGCAAACCACACCAGAGCACCTGCCAACCACCCACTCTGTCAATTTTAAAGCCGTTACTTACAAAGGTGCAGAACCTCTCTGACAGAAGGTTCACACAACTTCACAAACACTTCTTACTTAAACGAGAATCTTAAATTTGTAAAGATCTCTGAGTTGAAAAGTGCACAGAGCATGCTGTCAGGTGCTGATGTGTGCCATATAAATACTATTCTCATCATTTTTACTACTTTGCAGTCACACAGCCAGGAGTACAAAATACCCCATCTGGTCACCCAGCCAGCAGTACAAAATACTCCATCTGGTCACCCAGCCAGGAGAGCGACTGCAACGGACATCTCAGTCCTGATGCAGTTCGTGACCAGAACGGATAATTTTCACCGTCGCATTACTGCCCCAAGTGACGGCAAAGTGGTAAAAAGCCGAGCGTGAGAACCGAAGGGATTACCTTTTCCCTGCGACCGCTCCGTCGTTCTTCCCCAGCGGCTCATCCAGCTCCACGCCGGCCCACACCCCCTTGGCAAAGTCTGTCTCTCCGATGTAGCGCAGAACGCCGGGCTTAGAGCCGCTGACTAGAACCTGCAGGGAGAGAGACAATAATAAACACAATGTAGTAGAGAACGCCACTCGTGGAGTGGCTGGCTACAACTTATGAGGAGAGATATTCTTTTTTCTTAAGAGCTTTACGACACTTGCACCACAATAAGTTCATACAAGTGCTGAAGATTAGAGGTGTTACAGGAGAGTAACACACACAAAAAAGAAAGAGGGGAGATAAGGATGATAGATGCTAGATAGGAAAGAAGGAGCAAACCACACCAGAGCAACCGCCAACCACCTACAGGGGAGAGATAATCGTAAAAACAAGAAAAATTTAGCGCAGAACAACAGGCTTGGAGGAGCTGCTGAGAAAAACCTGAGGGGGGGAGACAATGGTAGAAACAATGTGAACTTAAACTCAAACTCTTTCAGTGCCTTGAGGAGGACACCGTTCTATTTATTCAATTCCACATCACTGACTAGAACCTGAGGAGAGAGACAATCATAACAACAATGTAGCAGAGAACACCACTCTTGGAGTGGCCCACTAGACCTTATGAGGAAAGATAATAATAATACTAATAATAGATAGCATTTGTATAGCGCATGTCCCCACTCGAAAGCAAGCTCTATGCGCTTTACACTATATTATTACCCCAGCAGACCATAATAATAATAATAATAATAATAATAATAGATAGCATTTGTATAGCGCATATCCCCGCTCAACAGCAGGCTCTATGCGCTTTACACTATATTATTACCACAGCAGACCATAGAACACTCCGAAACATTCTCAGCATCCCCGGAAGCATACATTGCAAGCAGCTGGATAAGCGCTCAAACACTAACAAACTGACAAGATCTTTCACTGTCTATAGATAATCCTTAAAAACAAGAACAAGTTAGCGCTGGGTCGAACCTGAGGAGGACTCATACCAAAGAGTGAGCTTAAGAAAACGTCACATTTTCATTGTTTTACAAAAAAAATATAGAAATATGACAAGAAAGCACTGAGGTCGCGATCATATGGCGATCATGTACAGTCTTCGACCAATATCAAAAAAACAAAAAAAGGAAGAAAAAAGAAAAGGCGTCCAAAGACTCACCCTGTCTCCCATCTTGGCGCCGCCCGGCATGGTCCCGGGGAGGCGCATGGCCGTGGTAGATGGCGCCACGCCCGTCGAGCCTTTGTTCAGGCTAGTCGACGACGTAGACAGGTTTTTGCTGGCACTCATGCCCAGACGCGACTGGAAGGAAAAAAAAAACGACAGATAAACTTAACCCCAATCCTATCTGTATCGTTTTGAGTTATACCCCGGGGCGACTTCGCGACACTACAGTTTAAAAAGTAAAAATGAAGGGGGAAAAGTTGTAAGTCTTTAATCAAAAAGATATGAAGCTCGAAACTTTAACACTAAAATCTCTCAAAAACCACCACAGTGTAACTCTGACATCCCCCCCCCCCTGCCCACACTCCGAATAACCTCATGATTTTGACACAGCAGCATAGAATATTCGGTGAAAATGGTGAAATGGTATGAGTTTAACGCCCCTATCAACACTATTAGGTTATTTAAGGGGCGGGACCTCCTAGTTTAACGTCCATCTCCGATAGGACCGAGCCAAGTTGGAAATTTGTGTAAAGTGCCTTTCCCAAGGACACAACATCGGACCGAGCTGAGGCTCGAACCTCCGAACCCGCAATCTTACTAGAATATTTGGTTTCTCGTCTCTGGGTCTTAGTAATTGAAAATAGTCAAATAATGTCAGGACAAAACTTTGTAATTCTACGATAGCGTAGAGTTCGTTTGAGAATAAAGTCCTAAAATTTCTCAAAACCACCACCACAGTGAAACTCCAACATCCCCCCCCCCAGTGTAATAACTCTGATATAATCCCCCCCCCCCCCTAAATTTCTCAAAACCACCACCACAGTGTAACTTCGATATAATCTCCCCCCCCCTAAATTTATCAAAATCACCACCACAGTGAAACTCCAACATCCCCCTCCCTCCCCGCAGTCTTCTAATACGTAATAAGCTGATAGACATTTGAGAGGTAGAGCCCTCACCGAAGGTCGCGGAGGAATGCTGGAGGAAGCCGGGGTGCCGTTGCTGGTGGTGGGCGTCTGGAGGCGACTGTCGCCGCCACTTGCCGGGACCGAGCTCCTGGGCTCGCTGGAAGAACTGTCGTAACCTTGAGAGGGTGGCCGCGACGGAGACTGTGGTCCGTGGAACAGCTTTGTCAGACGCGAGAACACGCCCCTTTTGGGCTCACACTGAGGAAGGAGGAGAGAGCTTTTTTTAGTTTTTAGTTAGAGTTTTATGGCACTTGCAACACAATACGGTCATATTAATGCCGGAGATTAGAGGTGTTGCAAGACAGTAACAAACACAAAAAAGGAGGAGAGATAAGGACGATAGATGTTTGAAAGGAAAGAAGGAGCAAATCACACCAGAGCACCCGCCAACCACCCATCAGAGGAGAGTGATAACACTAGTAGACACACAATACAGCTAAACAATAAACATAAATAAGAACTCAAGAGAAAAATTTAATCCAACATGAATAAATCTTATAAGCTTTCAAATTCAATTCAATTGAGTGAGCTGAAATCATTGAGGTGAGGAAAATGGGAAAAGCATTTTTCCTGGAGACGAATCCTCCTACCGAGCAAATCCAGAAATAGCATCCCTGGTACTAACCTTGAACGTCAAACGTCTTTAACCAAACCACAAGATAATCACACCCAATCGCTTCCACTTTAAAAAATGGATACATCACAACTCTGTAGTACAAAGATACTACAGGCTACAGAAGAACAAAAGTTTTCTACTGTCACCCTCACTCCTTCCACATCACAAAAAAAAAAGCATAACCCACACCTTTGTAGTACACAGATATACCAAAGATTTAGGACTGTCACTGTCACCCCCCCACCCACCCCTACTTCCACATCACAAAAACAAGAATACAACAAACCTCAGTAGTACACAGATATACTACAGGCTTAAAAAGAACAAAAGTTTTCAACTGTCACCCCCACGTCTTCCACATCACAAAAAATAAGAATACAACAAACCTCAGTAGTACACAGATATACTACAGGCTTAAGAAGAACAAGTTTTTTCTACTGTCACCCTATCTCTTCCACATCACAAAAATAAGAATACACCACACCTCAGTAGTACAGAACAAAGATACCAGACATAAAAATCTCATAACTTTCCGACCGACTCACCTGAAAGTAGCGCACTCCCATGACACTGCCGTCATTTTTCCCCACGGGCTCATCCAGCACGATGCCCGCCCACTCCCCTGGGGCGAAGCTCGCCTCCCCGATGAAAGCGATCACGCCTGGCTTTGTGCCGCTCACCCAGATTCTGTCGCCGATCTTGAAGTCGTCTGTGTTGACGGAGCCGTCTTCCGAGGGGGGCTGGGGGCCTGCGAACAAACACCCGGAATTTCTTCAGGTCCCGGAATTGATGGTTCGGGCTTCAAACTACTACATAATCATCGTACAAGATTTATTTTTTTAATAGTTTTTTCTACCATCAGTAAGTGTTTTACGGCACTTGAACACAATAAGGTCATATAAGTGCTGAAGATTAGAGGCGTTACAAGAGAGTAACAAACACAAAAGAAGGAGAAGGAGAAAGAAAGACCATGGTTTTTCATAGGAAAGAAGAAGCAAACCACACCAGAGCACCCGTCAACCACCCACCAAGTTCTAAGTTTGTCGATAGACTATACCAACACTCACATCACATAAGCGACAAGACTATAACATAACAGCACTTACACAAAAGCAACGTGTGTGAAATAAAGGACAACAGAAAGCACAGGGACGGAAAGATGATGGTAGCAACAAAACACTGGACGGCGCAAGCAGAAATAATAAACATTACACACAATGATGACAGACAGAGAAGAAAGCCTACTAACAGCACACAGCCTAATCTCTTCTAAATTTTTCAGGAAAAACATATTTATGAATGCTCATGACGCATATTAGTAAAATACAATCATCTCATCGAAACGTAATAATTTTTAAATGAAATGAAAATTAAGCTGAAGAGTCCAACCAATTCACTTTTTTTTTTTAATCTGTTTCTTTTTACTTGTCATATCAATTAACAATAGATATGTTGAGGGAATTTTTGTAGCGACATTTCACAAAAAGCAATTAAAATCTCAAATCCTGGAATGCAGCCATTTACCTTCAACTAACAAAATAATGTGTTCCTTAGGTATCATATTGGTCATAAAGATGGAGAAACCACACACTCTTAACTCATCTTTTCTTCAGTTCTAATATATATATATATATTTTTTTTTTTTTTTTTTTATAAAAAATTTTTAAGGTGGTGCTCGACCATATTATCTTAGGATCCTCTAGTTGAAACAACACATGAGCCTGTAGTGAAGCAAGCACAAACACAACTAACAGCAGACACGTTCCCCACACAGAGCAGGCAGAATCCCCTCAGTATAGCCCAAGCTTTGAGCATACACGCAGGAAAAACTGGCTCACTCTACCACACTCTACCACAACTACCTGTGGACCTGCTACACTACACTACGCTTGACGCACAAACAACACCAGCGGTTGTAATGGGAGACTAAAAAGCACCAGAACAGACAGGAACATATTATTAATTGGAAGAGAAGGAAGAATAGAGACCCGTCTGCAAATATGAACAAGTACCTTTCTTTGCTAAAACATTTTGAGGTAAATTGATGAGAGGAGTGAGGCAGTATAAACCCAGCCCGCCTCACTATGGTAAGACAACCAAATCTCTACAAGTGATTCCTCGAACCAAATGTTAGTAAAACTATCGGGAAAAGTTTCAGCAATTGCATGCCATGGTGTAAGAAACCAAATTCAAAATTGAGATTGAAAAATCTTGCAAATGTTTCAAATTCAAATCATGCACTGACATTGGGGGAAAAAAACAAGAACAACAAACATGCAGATTTTAGAAAAAGGCAAATTGCAGAACAAAAAATGCTGACAGAAAGAGTTACACTAATTATCATATTCATCATGACTACTGTCAGACCAGACCCCCCCCCTCCCCACCCATCCCCCACCCCCAGCAAGTCTTATCAACACTGTTTGGTTAATTTTGTTATATCTAGAGACAAAATGTGAGAAAGAGAGAGGGTACCATAATAGACCTTGCTTCAGACCAGCACCCTTCCAACCACAGACACGATGTCCTCTACTTTACGTCAGAGGACGTTACTCTTTTTCAGTTTCAGTAAGAGTTTTACGGCACTTGCAACACAACAAGGTCATATATATGTGCCGAAGAATAGATTACGTGTTACAAGAGAGTAACATACACAAATAAAGGGGAGGAGATAAGGACGACAGATGTTTGATAGGAAAGAAGGAGCAAGCCACACCAGAGCACCCGCCAACCACCAACAGGGATGTTACTCAATCCAAAGACCGTACGTTCTAAGAGGGGTCACGTCAGCTGTGCCTAATCGCTACGTGGACGTGACAAGAGGTGGTGGTGATTGTCATCCATCACTATGAAGAGCACAGAGGAAAAACGACCATAGTCACAAACTGGAAATTGTGAGGGTGCCAATTTTAAAAGCTTGTGGACTCGCAAATTTCATATTTGTTTGACAGGTGGTTTATTGTTAAGTGTTGTTGAATGGGAAATCTACCAACAATAATCAACCAACAGTTGAACAGAAAAACAGTTATGAGTCAACAAGCGTTCAAAATTGGCACCCTCACGATTTTCAGTTTGTGACTACCATTGTTTTTCCCCTGTCATCCATCTATATGATTACATGCATGTAGCCAACATGATGTCATCACTGTGCTAGCAAAATGGCACACCTCATTTTTGCTACTTTTGCGGTGATGAAGGGGAGAAAACCCCCCCAACTATTTAACTTGACTATTTATCATCTAATTTATAACAGTGGAAATTTCCATGCATGTTTCTTTTGTGACTGCCAGCGCATTTTTGTTTGGATATTACCACAAGATAGATGTCCCAAAACCAAAAAATCGGCAGTTATGCCATTTTGCTAGCGCAGAAACAATACATATTCAACGGCAAAAAAAGTGGGGAAATTTATCATAAGTAAATAATTTATATTACAGTTCAAATCTCTTTGTAGCCTGAACCAAATTACATTTAGTTCAGTTTTAGTAAGAGTTTTATGGCACTTGCAACACAATAAGGCCATACAAGTGCCGAGGATTAGAAGTGTTACAAGAGAGTAACCAACACAAAAAAGGAGGGGAGATAAAAACGATAGATGTTTGATAGGAAAGAAGAAGCAAACCACATTAGAGCACCCGCCAACCACCCACAAATTTGGTTTCTCGGGGAGAGCGGTAGTTTAAATTAAGTCAACAAGCCCGATGACAATGACCACCACTTCGTCACAGCTGACCAACACCCGTCTTACAATAGCACGTTCTTCGCATCTACCTTTCTTCAATGCACAGTTCGCGTCATGGGCGTATCTGTCGGCGTGGCTGGGGGCGAATCCTACACCTCGAGCTGACTTGGCGATTGCACCTTTGTAGACAACAAACAACAAGCGTACCAGACCACAGGAGAAAGGCCATGCATGGGCAAAAAATGTTTTTAAAAATTATTCAAAATATAAAAAATGTTAGTGTGTGAACCAACAAAAAGCAAAAACAGAAATGAAATCAAAGCAAGCAATTTTTTTAAGACAGTCATCTCAATCCCTGTTTTTTAGTGAGGCCATCTTGTCACATTGCCTGTTTTTTCCTGCATATAATTTGCCTGAAGGAAGGTGGTATGCTCACTTCTAAGAAACGAATTCCGAAAGCTTCTCATTCTACAAGATCCACCAGCAGCAGAGGTACAAAGAGAGAAAATATATTCAGGTCAGGCTCTACTTCAGCAATTCACAGCAAAGGCTAGCCATAAAAGCCAGAAATTCAGAGCCACAGACCCTATTTTCTTCATGTTAATATAGTGTAAAGCGCATAGAGCCTGCTGTTGAGCGGGGATATGCACTATACAAATGCTATTTATTATTTATTATTATTATTTATTATGTTTTGAGTGTGCAAACATCCCCCCCCCCTCTCCCTGAATGGGGACAAAATCCATTACGTACGGAGACACTTTCACACGTCTCCTCTAGAAGCAAGTATGTCTGAGAACTACCCAAACATCTTCTTCTCCCATACAAAGTAAAACAACAGTGTTCTCTTCATAGTGGAAATCATCCATTCGATTTGACAGGTGAAGATATTCGCTCAGTGTTTGTTCTAAGGTTTGCTAAACATAACAAGGTGTCTTCGGGGGAAAAGTTTGGGGGTGGGGTGGGTCCGAAAAAAATCTGAGAATCATCATCACATTCCATCCCCAGCATCAGATGGAAAAGGAGTCAGGTATAAGGACAGGATAGGTATGCAAGGCATCTCAGGACAAACTAGCCCTCTGGATTGTTCAGAAATATAGCACGGGATAACATACAGACAGCTAAGCAAAACAGAGAGACACTAATGCTGCAGATAACAAAAAAAATTTGATAACAAGGGCAGAACATTCAGCACACAGAATTAGCTTACAAAATCCAGTTTCACAATGCAGCAGGACCAAAAAGTCACCATTCTAGAGGAGAAACCAAGATGCTAAATGAAAAAGTTGCCAACAATAAAATCTGCAATTTTATAGAGATTCTTTGTTCATTGTGGGGTCATTTATTTCAATGGGGCCGTAACTCGGCATCCAGACCTAGAGATTGTTTCAAATGACAAGTTTTAGCCAAGTACCCTGAATTCAACACTTTGTGAGAGATGGAGCCTTGATACCCAAAAGGACATCAAGTTGAGAGGAAAAATATCCAAAGATCAAGAAAATTTGGACCCCATGAAGATTCAAATCCTTAACTTTTCGCAAGTTAGCCAAGAACATCAGCCAACAATAGGAAACCATTAACTGATTCAGCCCGCAGTGCCCTTCACAGGGGCCGACTGTCTCCTGGGTTTTGACGCAGAGCCGCTTCTGGAGCAGCTCTCATCTATTGCTCCCTTTTCTTCGCATCACTTTCCTCTCATATTTTTTCCAGACTGCTTACATTTCAACCTTTTTTTCTGGTTTCATTGAAAAGCATTTTGTATTCTGAACATTTCTGTATGCCCCACAGTGAGCAAATTTAGATTGTATTTCTTTATTAGCTTTTTGTGAGACCACCTGTGAGGTCATGAAGCGGTCACAAATTATTTGCGGGCTGAATCAGTTAAAGTGCCGTTGGCCAGCAAATAACTAACAGACACATCCTGGATTTCTAGAGCTCTAACATCGCAATGTGTGGGCATCAGGAGAAAGAAAGCAAAAAAGCAAAACATCACCATCTATCACAGCAGACATACAGCGAGACGAATGCTTGGAAAAGAAAACATTTTGGGGCAACTAGCTATGTAGACACATAGATCTCATTGTGACACTTTGCGTCCTTTGATTTCACAATAGGAACGGGGTTTACATAAACTGCAACAATACAACATGAAATATCTATGAAGACTAATGACATTCATAGTTTGAGAGATGGGCTGGGAGGCTGCAAGAAACATGCACTTGATAGGACTTGTCTGTTCAAAAACTGTAAAACACCAAAATTATGTTTCTGATGCATTTAAAAGTTGCAGGAGCACATCATCATTCAATGTTAATGTGAAAAAAAAATGAAAAAAATTTATTAAGACAAACACCATCACTAAATATAATGTTATCTATTATCTTGTCTGTAACAGATCTTCCATGTCATGACAGATGTATAAAAGATTGTCCAATTTTTCAGCAGAGTAAGAGGCATGACAAAATTAGCTATGAATGACCCAAACTTTCAATTACTTTCACGCTTTTTATCAATCCACTAACTAATTCAATAGAATGTTCAAAATTACAGAAAAATCCATACCAAGAAGAACAGAAGCTTTAGTTTTTGAGGGGCCACGAAATTTTAAAAAAATGGAAAGTTCAGCTATTATAATATACAGCAGAGCCTAAAATGTGTAAAGCGCTTACAACTGCTTTTACACCAAAGTCAGTAGACCTGGCTTTTCCTTTGATAGCAAAATTTTATTCCAAGCTGGACAAAAATGAGTTCTGTCCAAAGAAAATGAACCTGGTAGACTTGACCCTTCAAAACCAAACAAACACTATATATATATATATAATAATGTTGGAGTAAATTTATTCCACAATTTATGCATTCCTTCAATGAAATTTTTAGAAATTTGGTATGATCTCTTAAACAAATTAGTCTCTCACTAATTAATAACCTCCTGCGGCATGCAAAACATGTTTTATGAGTAAAAAAAGAAAGAAAATGTAAAAAGAAAAAAAAAGTAGCAGCATTTTCATTAATTTTTTTTTAATAAGAAAAAGAAATTTGTTAATTCCAGCTTTTAAAATTCCGCTGTGCAACAACAAACAAAATCCAAACATGCCAAGGTTGATTATAACAAAAAGAGCTGTGAGGACGACTTACTCTGAGCTTTTGGCGGCCCCGGGGTCGTTTTAGGGTCGCTTCCTTGAGAACGAGGGGTGGGCAGACCGGTCGGCCTGCCGATACGAGAGGGCTGCTTGAGCCCAGTGGGTCGTGGAAGACTCATGTTCTTCTGCTGTAAACTCTTGTGTCCGGGCTGTTCACAACATGGATGCCTTACATCTGTCGAGACCAAAAAAATAGTATATGGAGAGGTTTGTTTGTTTTAGTAGAGGTTTTACGGCGCTCGCAGCTGCATAAGGTTCATATATGAGCGCCAGAAGATTAGAGGTGTTACAAGAGAGTAACAAACATTAAAAAAAGAAGAACGGGAGATTTATTATAGGACAATAGATGTTTGATAGGACAGAAGGAGCAAACCACACCACACCAGAGCACACATCAACCACCCACAGTGTAGATGTTTAACGCACGCCCCTAGCAACACTGTTAGGTTATTTGAGAGGCGGGACCTCAGAGTTCAACTCCCATCTCTGAAAGGACCTAGCAAAGTGGGAAATTCGTGTAAACTGCCTTTCCCAAGGACACAACTCAACTTCAGACCGAGCTGAGGCTCGGACCCTGAACCCTCAATCTCACAATGACAAGTCTGACAGCCTAACCACTAGGCTAGCGACACCCTGATAAGCCAAAATCACTATAAAGTCTGATTATATTAGAATAATTAGAAGTCAATTGCTTAAAGAGGTGAGACAACTGAGTAAAACACACAATCTTCAAGACCCTTTAAAATATATGTCTATTCAGGTGTCCCAAAAATGCTGTGTACAACACAGGGAGATTAAATTCAAAGATAATGGGGTGATGATGACACGGCACTGCTTACCACAACACCAAGAGGACTAGAGAAGTCAAATAAAATCTGTCAAAGAACAGTCACACAGTGACCAATGAAAAAGTAAACGTATTACATCTGACTGAATGTAAAAAAAGATGACCAAAAATAATAATGGACATGTAGAAACAAGAATTGTCGCTTTTAAGAACCAGCAGGCTAACCCAGATTTCGGGGTTTCCCAGAATTCTTGACCTCCACCAAAAGTGGGTGTTGCCCTACCTTTAGGAGAAGTTTGGTTTCATTGGTGTGTGAAAAAGGATCCAAAAACTTTACTTTCAACTTTCTCAAACAGCATTTCATCAGGATAGCCCTCTTGTGCTTAAAAGCGACCAATTGAAGGGTGAGCTGAGTGACCAGTTTTGAATACCCGGGATTGAGGGAAATGGGAAAACAACAACCCCCACAGAAATCTTTCTTTTTCCTTTCTTAGAGATGTTTTTATACCCTCATCAAAACAATTCAGATCATTTAGGGCAAACTTTAGCAGGCTGGCTCTCAATCTTGCCTATCAGGGCAAACCCAGGTTGAGGGAGAGATGCAACATAGCAGCAGAAATAGGGTAAGTTGGGGCAACTTCGACATGTTTGTAGTTTTTGTAGTGCCGCAAAAGTAACCGCGGTTACTGCTCCCGCCTTTATGAAAGAAGACAGACTGTCTTGGTCTCCTTGTGTAACGCAGCCATTCCACTTCTCGATTATTATGTTCTTTACTCTGATTTGCATTCCAAATTTTCAACCAATAACGATCTTGTGAAATACCCTCACTTGGGGCAACTTTGATAGATAGGAGTTAGTACAATTTCGACCCCCCGCATGGGGCAACTTCGACAGGTCCTGTGACAGGGGCTGTGGGCAACTTCGACAGGGGGTGGATCTTCAACAGTATCGGGTTCTTATTCAACTTATTCTTCAGCCAGCCACGAGAGCCTACAACACCAAGCACTCAAGCTATAAAGGAAGAGGAAGGCCACACAAAAGGTAGACCGAGGGTGTCAAGGAAAAGCTGAGAAAACAAAATATCACAACTGAAAGAGCTGCTGAGCTGGTGAGAATAACCTTTCTCGCTATTCTCACCCCCTCCCTTGTTTTACCGGAAATGACCCAAGAGGGATCAGGGCTGAGGTTACCCGGGCTGATGCTCCACAGGATCGTGTTTGGTGTCCGAATAGACATAGATCTAGATCTAGTCACAGTCAGGGTTGTCAAATTGGAGTCAAATCCCAGAAATTTGGCTCTTTTGGATCGTGTCTGGCCCGGGGAATTTCATTTGGTTCTCTGGCTCTTTTTTGGCTCCAAACTCCAAAAGTTCAAGAAGAAGGGGACAGAAGAGGCAAGAAAAAAAAAAAGAAAGAAAAAAAATTTTTTAAAATGAAAGTGAAGAAAACAGCTTGGATTGCTTAAAATTATCTAAACTAGATCTAGATCTAGTTTTAACACGATTTAACGCCCTCGCCCGTTTGGTCTGAATAATTTACAACCCTTCAACCGTCGTGCAAGAGCATGGTCTCGTGCTCGTGTCTCGTTACGTTCGTACGCTCTCAGTTCCTTGAACCATAATGCATTGTGTAGAGGGCCAGCCATCGTAGTGTGTAAACAACGAATGGTCCGGCCGGCGGCCAGTCCCACATCCCGCTCAGTGTCGGTAGTGACCATTTTTGTTTTTTTTTACTGGAGAGGCGAAATATGTTTTTACATTATTATCATAATTATTCGCTCCCAACCACATGCGGTAAGCCACCAAGGGCGTAGGTGATTTTATTGGCCTGCAAGAGGTCAGGGGGGAGTCCTCGCCTCATGCCCACACCGGGATGGGAGCTATTCTCACCAGGGGGGAGGGGGGGTGAGAATAGCGAGACATGGGTTATTCTCACCCGGGGTGAGAATAAAGGTGGCCTATTATAAATATCGGCCACATTGCCAATGGCGTTTAGTTGTCATTCTCTAGCTATCCGCTTGTAACTCCGGAGTCTCCTGTATCCAACAACAAAGCGCCTAACTGCTAGACACCACGGACCACAGCTATGCCAGTCAACCCAAAAGATTAAATGGTTAACTGCAATCTCCTACACAAATCTTGTTTTTAAATTTAATAAATTTAAGTAGGCCCTATCTAGGCTAAGTTCCATGTCATCATAATCATAATCATGTCATAGAGATATAAATGAATTGAAAGGGTTCTAAAGGTAGGTAGGCCTACACAAAATGCAGCACTGCTTCACTGAGCCAACTTCAATTCAATTACAAGTAAGATAAATAAAGTTTTAGCCTACGTTGTAATTGTGATCTTGGATACTCATGCTCAGGCAGGCTCATCCACCCAGCCCCCACACCCTTTATAAAACTTCGCAATTTAAACACCCACGTACCCTGGCCAGGCCAGGCCCAGGCTCCTCTAACTAGAGGCCAATCCTTTCTTTGCTCAGCATGAGTTTACCAATATCAAAACAACATCCCAAAACATGACACTTGCAAATAAAAACAACAACAAAGCAATCTGGTGTTTGCACAAAAAAAGTAAAAGGAGGCAAAACAGCCAAACAGTCATCATATGAGCACTAACAGAGTCACAGAGTCAACAGTAAAAAATAATAATAAAAAAAGCAGACCTTCACTCCACTGACTCACAGATGTTATTTCATCTTTAGCTAGTGACTCACAATAGCAAAAAACAGGGATTTTACCTGACTTATTTTGGGGGCGTAGTTCCAAATAATTCGTTCTTAATCCTCTTCTGCATCAAAATCACCATCGATCACAGACAGAGATCTGTTGCGTTTCGGAATCAAGATCTCAGGCACCAAAGATGATAGAGTGAACTGCTCCACAACCGGGGAGTCACCCAAAGTTATGCTTACGTGTAAACGCGCTCGACAGGAACAGTAACAAGTCTAGTGCGCAATATTTCCGTTTACACAGTAAAATTGTATACAACGTATGTTACACTCTTGATTTTTTTGCATTGACGTTTTCGAGGACCTGCGTTCAGCGTCAAGGAGCAACAGAACGTAGCCCTATCTCTCCCCCGTATGAGTAATATACGCATGCGCTCTGGTTAGCGGAAACAGTATAAAAAACACAGGCCTCAGCAAGAGAAACGAATTCCATCTACCTGTCAAAATAATCTCGATCAACAGCAAATGGCCATGGCAGCATAGCAAGCTAAAAATGCCGGAAGTATTCCTGGTGGCAGGCAATACACAAAAAGGGGGGGGGGGAGTGGGATGCTATACAAGATTTGACAAGCATTCTTTAAACAGAATCTGACCGAAACAATGATGAAACCTATTTCCAGGAACTAGCGTTTACCACCTAAGTGCAAATTGCAAATTAATTAATGTACCCTACTCGCGCTGTCAACTTACTCAAATTTCCACCCCCTACCCCTACTCCACCGTC
>NW_004797594.1:349943-351879 GCF_000002075.1 Aplysia californica
CATTCGATCGAGTCGGGGGATCGGCCCGATCCAGCCGTAGTGGGCACCCCGTATTAAAACGAACGCGTTTGTTTTTAAGGCGAAGAGTCGGGTGCAATCGACTTGTGCTACGATAGCCGCTTTGCGCCCTCAATCTGATCAGGAAACCGCCCCTTCCAGACCCGATCCCGCAATGGGCACCCAATAGAACTGCGAGCAACTGCGTCCAAGAAAAATAATCCAGTTAATGTAAAAATACATTAGTTTATACTCGGTTGTTTCCCTTGTATACGATTTGTGGCTGATTTCCGCGCGCGACTTGAAATGAAAAAAATAATACACGTAATACTATTATTATATATTATTGAATGTATATTACTATGAACCACTACACGACATAAAAATATTGTGGCAAAACAAACTGTGACACTAATGTTATATGGGTTAATGTAAGCAAGGATTGTTGTGTGTAAATAGATATTTTCTTCTCTTCGTAGGCCATAGCCTACAACAAATTCATGTTTTGACACAGGCAATCAATTTAGAGTTTCCTTCTGTTGATGATGGAAAATATATACACGGTGTATTATTCTCAAGTCAAGCCTCCATACTAGAGTTTCAGAAGTTACACTACAGCGACTAAATTAGCTCTCTGTGGATCTCTTCTACTGGTTTGTATTTTGCACCATTTGTTTTTGTTCCAACATACATTATTTTCTGAAAACAGCGCTCCCCATTCGAATGCACTGGGCATTTTTTGGGTCTAGTTTGCAGTCTTTTTTGTTCAGGAAAAAAGAAATTGAAAATTGAAAACAAAATCACTAACAAAATAAACGAAGTGAAAACAAGTTTTCCGGAAACCTACTTTCGATTTCTCAGGGTCAAGGCCACGTTCTCAATGACAAATGAAAATAGGGTTCATGAGTTCATGGGTCAAAGTCTGGGGGTGCGACCTGGCCTGAGTGTTGACGTTGAGATTGTGCTTGACAATTAAACTGACAAGTTGACAGGGAGTATTATAGTTTCTGGTTCTGGTAGTCTAGATCTAGACCTGAAAATCTAGTGGGATAGGTCACAAGGAGATCTGTTGTTTGCTCTTTGACTATTCAGCGAAATAACAAATTCACGTTTCGTGTTCACGAACCAAGGTAAGTGCGTTGATCAATATTTAATCTGCTGACTGTCCTCCCATTTGAAATGATTTGTAGACTATTTTCAGTTCGGAACCCCGCCGGTTCCTTAAGTTATTGACTGCTAGAAACTTCAGTTGATTGTTGTGTAGCCTAAGTTTGACCTTTAATTGTAAGGTAAATTTGTAAGTCTTTTACCAGTTGTCATCATCACCATAAGATTAAAGGTTAAAGGGGAGGGGGGGGGGGTCTAGCTTTAGCAAAATCGCAGTATACTTCTATCTAAATTATTTATCTTTAATAGATCTATGTCGTCTTGCCAACCACACCTTTTATATAATAATACCAAAAAACTTTGTTGATCTGACTCGATAAATTTGTCACACATATATGAACGCCGGTGTAGCTGGTCAGGCAGGCACGATGACTCGCACAGCCCGCCTAAGAAACTACTACTTTTTTTTTCATTTCCCGATGATTTTGATATTAAGTTATTTTAGGCCAAGGTAGACAACTGCAAAAAAAATGTTCTGATTTCCCACACATGGAGTGACAAATATCGACCTCCCTAAGACAATTAATTAGCATCTGACTGTGACCTAAAGCTTTTTGACTGAATTGTTGTTGTGAAAGTTCCATTTAATGCTTTTTATGAGACGGTAAATTAGTTAATGCAAACGCTAATATGCAAGGACATTTATTAAAGTCTTTGATCTTGGTGCTTTATAATAATGACAGTCGAGGCCTTTAGCGAGGAAAAACATAAATTATGTGGAAGACTGTGAGTGAATGCAAATGAATAATACATTTTGATTTTATGGTTGTAA
>NW_004797594.1:352326-359982 GCF_000002075.1 Aplysia californica
GGCACAGAGTTCCTCACGTCGTATGGATACGATAGTAAAACATGACGTGCGGATAGGGTTAAGTGGTTGCACAGGGTTCCCCACGTCGTATGGATACGATAGTAAAACACGACGTGCGGATAGGGTTAAGATATAACATTTGTTTATATGGTTTGTTAACCGTAGATGAAGAAAAACTTAATGTTGATGAGTCATACGGTAAATACTGCGTTGTGAATACATCCCTATGATCAACAATTTAAATAAATTGCTCTTTAAAAAAATTCAATACAAATCAGTCAAATTATTGGTAAAACATATTCAACATAGTAACCTACAATCTATTGTTTGTTTGTTGTTTTTTTAAAATGTAGGTTCCTTTTGCCGTCATCATGCCAGTCTGTCACCTGTATACAAACCTCAAAGACTCTGACCTGAAGGACGGAGTGGAGGGAAGGATTGCCAATGTTGTGGCAGAAACCCTCGGGAAACCCATAGAGGTGAGATCTGATTGCTTTTTGTTTTAGTTGAGGTTTAACGGCGCTCGCAACTGCATAAGGCTTATAGCGCCAAGGGGTGGATGTCAACAGAGAAGTCCTTACAGGGAATCAGGCTTACTCTGTTCACCTCTCTAGCTTCAACAGCACAAAGTCTGCTTCGACTATTAAGGCACCCCGGAAATAGCTGTTCACAAGAGAGTGACAATTATACAAAAGAAGTAGAGGAAAAATGACGATAGTAAGGATGAGGAAAGAAAAAGCAGCTTTATTCGATGTTTGGTTAGTTTTCCTGCGTTGCGAATAAATGTTTATTTTTATAAATTGAATTAAACAATAGGCCTAAGTGTGGTGACTTGCCTCTCTCAACAACACCTTCACTTTGTCCGTTTTACAACACATGGGTTTGGTACAACCACGGAAACCCATACGCAGGATGGAAAGAGTTGATTTCTCGGGTTATGTTAACCCTTCTCTTTTGCTTTTGAATTTCTCTCCAGCGAGTCACCGTCATCATCATCCCCGGTGTTCGCATCCAGCGCCTGGAGAGCACAGCGCCAGCGTGTACCTTCAACGTCAGCTCCTTCGAGGTGTTCGACAAGGAGCGCAATCCGAAGTACTCGCCTGCCATTTACAAAGTTCTTCAAGAAGAACTTGATCTCCCCAAAGAAAGGTAACATTATTATGTCTTCTATCTCTAGAGCTCTTCTGGCTTAGTGGGATTGTTTGATGGAATGATCTCGGCTGTCTGTGTGTCACATTCCCTCACAGGAAATCATCTAGTGTGGTGATGATTCACAAGTATCTCCAAGCGAGACTCTGCTACACCTCTTTTACGAACTTTGCATTGGCTTCATGTTGAGAAAAGGATTGTGTACAAGTTGGCCACCATATGTCACAAATGTTTGAATGATGATGCACCATCATATTTATCAAATCTGTTAAGACTACATTCCAACTCGCAGTTTAAGGTCATCAGCTGACAAAGAGAAATTTATTTTACCATATATGAAACTTAAAACAATGGGTGAAAGGGCATTTGAATACCAAGGCCCCAAGATCTGGAATGCTTTACCAAGTACGTTGAGAGAAATCAAATCTTTTGATTCATTCAAATGTCAGCTGAAGTCGTTTCTGTTTCTAAATTAATAAGATAAATATTTGGAATAATTTTCTTTAGTCAGAACACAACGTTTTATGTTACTGTTGTATGTTTTACTGTATTGTAAAGCGCTCAGAGCCTGTGTACTTTATTCGGGGTTGAGCGTTTTATAAATGTAATTTATTATTATTATTAGTGATGATTTTGTAGCAACTTGTGCCTTTTTTTTTTTTTTTTTGTGAGAATCTGAAGTCCCTATCTAAGCCAGAGTAGCAAGGATTTCATTTCATTGAAGAGGTTGTTGGTAAAAAGCAGAAGCGGGTGTTAGGCTCTATTTTTCAACCCGAGTAAACAAAAAATAAGTTTCAATAAAATGAGCCCAATCCTGAAAAATAGAAACATCTCAATGAACACCAAAATGAAAGTCCTTAAATGCTATGTTTGGTCAACCCTTCTATATGGTTGTGAATGCTGGACAATCACTGACGACAGTGAAAATAAAATAGAAGCAACAGAAATGTGGTTTCTTAGGCGACTGCTAAGCGTATCGTGGAAGGAAAAGAAATCAAATGAGGTAGTGCTTGATGAAGCCCACGTGGGACGCTCAATGTTAAAAACAATCAGGAAATGACAAATGCAGTTTTTGGGACACCTGAATAGACATAAGGGTCTGGAACATCTAGCTGTCACTGGCAAAATTGAAGGCAAGCGAGGCAGGGGTAGGCCCAGAACTACATACTTAGGGAACCTAAACAAATGGGTAACTGGGAAAGATCACGGAAACATAGCTTTTTGAGAGCATCCGACCAAAGGAATGAATGGAGAACCATGATCGCCGATGTTTGTCGCAGATCTGGCACTGGATGATGATGAAACAAAAAATAGAAATGCTATCACTTAGAAATGTCTCGGCAAGCATTAATCTTGCTGTTCGGTTGTGCAGGAATGTTTGCCCACAACGATAAAAGACCAAGGACAGGTGACTTTTTTTTTTTAACCCTGCCCAATTCTATCATCTGGCGCTTTTGTGTTTAGTAATAACAACAAAGTAAGCTGCATTTTGGATTTAGAAATTAGCTATTAGTCTTAGAGTAAACACACAAGAACATGTTTTATAATATATAAATAAATAAATGAATAAATAAATGAATAAATATGTTTCTTCACTTTTATAACGTTTTTTGGTAAGTTACACATTCAAGTGTTGCCATAGCCCCAACTGGAGATGGTTACATCAACTGGTTAGTAGTTAATTGTTCAGATCATGTTAGTCCTACATTCCTCAGCTCTTTCGAGTCACGAGCAAGGACAGGTGACCTGGTGCTATCATAACTGTGTCACTCTAACTGGGGAATGTTCAACTTTCTGACCTTCTTAAGTCACTCAGTGAATGGTTGACGTGTGCTCTGCTGTGGTTTACTTCTTCTTTCCTATCAGCCATCTTTATCTCTCCTCCTTCTTTTTTGTTTGTTACTCTTTTGTAACCCCTCTAATCTTCGGCACTTATATGACCTTGTTGTGTTTCAAGTGCTGTAAAACTCTTACTAAAACTAAATGTCACTCAAGAGAAGTTTGTTCTTTTCAGTGCTCTTTTCTTAGCAGCCTAACTCTTTGTGCACCTACTTCTTCCACTGCTGTCAACTGGAGAAAATGTCCATGTGCCAGTTACATTTTCATCAAGTGGCTGAAATTCCTGAATTTTAAATTTTAGATCAAGATGTACTTGAAATTAAATTAAATTTTATCCAAAAGCGCTATTATTTTTGCAAATAATATACAGTAGAACGTGCTTTTAAGACCACCTCTCAAAGACAAAAATACTTTTACAAATGTGAAGTGTGCAAACAAAATGAGTTACTTCCCGTTAGTCCACAAATGGAGATATTGGCCAAAAATTGACACTACGGTCAAATCTGTAGAATTTCTATTGATACCATATTCTTTAATTATAACTTGCCTTTCATTATGTCATACTTATATATTGTCAAAACTTCACCTATAAGCGTGATGTGTGTATTTCCATGGGACTCGATCCGAGAAGTAACTCATTTTGTCATCACGCTTCACAAAAGACCACTCACCACTTCCCCACTTGCATGTATTTGTGAAATATTATAATAACGCTGTTCACCCCCCCGGGGCAGTGCTATTGACCGAAGTGTCTTTAGGCCAAAGGGGGGACATACCATGTTCTTATGCACAGAATAGAATTGTAATATATTGTTTAGATGGGCTGATTCATCTATGTCATGCTCATAACTGTGCCTGAACTGCGACAGGGAACTGCTGCTTTTTCTTTCCTAATCCTTACTATTGTTTTTTTTCCTCTACTTCTTTTGTATGTTTGTCACACTCTTGTGACACACTATTTCCGGAGTGCCTTGATAGTTGAAGCAGACTTTGTGCTGTTGAAGCTATAGAGGTGAGCAGAGTAAGCCTGATTCCCTGTGAAATACTTCTCTGTTGACATCCACCCCTTCGCGCTCATAGGACCTTGCGCCCGTTGTTGCAATAGTTTGTGAGTGGATGCTTGGCGGGTGCTCTGGTGTGGTTTGCTTCTTCTTTCCTATCAAACATCTATCGTCTTTATCTCCCCTCCTTCTTTTTTGTGTTTGTTACTCTCTTGTTGTAGCGCCTCTAATCTTCGGCACTTATACGACCTTATTGTGTTGCAAGTGCCGTAAAAGTCTTACTAAAACGAAACTAGTTTGTATAAATTTTCTCTTGTTCTTGTTTCCAGGTGCGTGGTCCTCTTCCATGATCTGGACAAAAACATGATCGCTGTGTGAGTCCGGGCGGAGTCTGCGTGGTCTACTTCACCTGCAACGACTACTTCAGGATGGGAACATATATGTGTGTGTCACGACGCGGTGGAATCAGGCGCTCGTCAATTTTTGGGCTTATGGAGTTATATCGACAGGCAAGAACTTAAATGGCAGCTGGATTGGAAAAATAAAGTAAAGTAAAGTAAAGGCATATGGGGTTATTGGTATCATCTTAAAGGTTATTCATGCGTGCCTTGCTTTCGCCGAAAAAAATATCCACTTAACTTGAATAGAAGTCGAGATATTTGCATTGAAGGAGGTGGGGTCACCTGGTTTCTGAAGTAAAATAAGCGGGAAGATGGCGGCCTTATTTTGGTGACCTCCATAGCTTTAGAGTTCTTGGAAACTGCAAATTAACATTTCTTTGTGCTTTTAATCAACTTTTTCCATAAAATCCACACTTTAAAAGGTTTTAAATGGACATACAAAGTGTTGAGCCAAAAAAAAAAAATTTGGGAAAAATGTCCAAACTGTGGAAAATGCCGATTTCTCGGATTCCATTATTTTGACTTGACGAGCGCCTGATCTCTCCACGAAGCCTCACATATGATTAAAAACCTGTGGTTAATTAATTTATTCCATGTACGTCATATCTTGATTGACAAGTGGGATCATTTCCTGGTGATTGAGTTGTAATAATATAACCAGAGTGCTTACTGCTGACTTTGTGCCGCTGCTCGGTGAAAGCTCCTGACCAGCAAGGTGTGATATAATAATAATAATAATAATAATAATAATAATAAATTACACTTTTATTTGTCCCAGAAGGGCACTTTGGTTTTTACAATGGCAAACATACATACATAAATACATAATTATAAATACGTACATACATAAATACTTACATGCATGAATACATACATAAATACACACTATTACACAAATACAGAACAGTTTACAAACAATGCCACTGTCGGTCACCACTGTGCAGCATCCTTTAATTTGAGCTAGGGTTGTCGTGTCTTGCTCAAGGACACACCCCAGTGACCACCCAACTGATCCCTGTGTCACCGACACTTGCTTGACATTACTTGAGTCTAAACTCACTACTCACTTAGCCACTGGAGCCCCCTGTGTAATTGACACTGCATGTACGTTCTTTTTCTTTTAATTTGGTTTGATATAGCTGCTCTATATTTTCTATGCAGCTGTGTGTATTTACTTAACATTTATTTACTTAACCCTATCCGTACGCCCTGGGGTCATTTTGTACCCCCGGGGTTGTATTTTTCACATTTTAGAATACTTCTAGTAGTACGAAGATCTCTTTGAAACTTTCAGTATTTCTCAAAAATCATTTTGACAGACTGCTGTGCAAAGCGTACGGATCGGATTAACGAGCAAGTTTCCTCTTAGGAAAGTGGTGGCACAGAGTTCCCCACGTCGTATGGATACGATAGTGACACACGACGTACAGATTGGGTTAATTTGGTTTGATATAGCTACATTTTCTATGGAGCTGCGTGTATTCCCTTAACATTTACTTAATTAAGGCGGAAAAAAAGAATAACATGTAAGAAATGGAACTATTTTTTTATTTCCAACACCTCGAGTGTTTTTGATGGGTGAACACCCAGAGTGCACATTGTGAAGAATTTAAAAAAGAGTTTCATGCATTATATCTGTCTGTTTATACACATAGTTATTTATAACCAATTCAAGTATTCAATGAGAAATGCATAATATATTACATCCCTTAAGGGAATTCGAACTTGTGATAGCAAAAGAACGGCCAAACCTGCCTTAGTGATCATCTATACTAACAACAACTGCCCTGTGACAGCCTTACATTTTTCCTATGTTATATCTGTCCCCGCGGTTTTATGCAAACTGAAATTATGCAAACTGAGCTCAAAAATGTGAAATTATGCGATTCTGTTAATAAGAATGATAAAGGAAAATAATCAGAAATTATGAAAAAAATGATCAAATTTTGCTGAATTATGCGGAATGCATAAAACCACGGGGACAGTTCTATGGAGAGAACACAGGGGAAGAACGACGGTAGTCACAAACTGAAAATCGTGAGGGTATCAATTTTGCACGCTTGTTGACTCATAACTGTATTTCTGTTCAACTATTGGTTGATTATTGTTGTTAGATTTCCCATTCAACAACACTTAACAATAAACCACCAGTCAAAAAAATATGAAGTTATGAGTCCACAAGCTTTTAAAATTGGCACCCTCACAATTTCCAGTTTGTGACTAAGGTCGTTTTTCCTCTGTGTTCTTCATATAATGATATATTATGGTCGTTTTTAAGGCAAGCAGGCTAACCCAGATTTCGGGGTTTCCAAAATCTTGACCTACTCCAAAAGTGGGCATTGCCCTACCTATAGGATAAATTTGGTTTCATTTGTGTGTATATTTGTTTGGTTATAGAAAAAATTCTCCTTGTCTTTTAAAGAGACTGAATAAGAATCCAAAAACTTTAACTTCGATTTTCTCAAAGCAGCATTTTTCGGGATAGCCCCCTTGTCCTTAAAAGCGACCATATATATATATATATATCTATATTTCAACCTGCCTATAACTGTCCCAGTCCAATTTGGCCATGGTGAGTCATGTCCAGGACAAGTTGGCATGCGGTCACCTAGCTGCTACAAAAGTTTTCCGCCAACCCATCCACAGGATGAGAGAGTGTGTGTGCGGTAAATACAGTTTTTACTGTATTATAACACTTTAATTCTGAAAGCTGACTGATGATCTTTCTAGTGTTCTTTAACTCTTTATCTCTGGCAAGCCACTCCCTGCGGCTCACGGTCAGAACCACTTTGCCGGTGAGTCGATGACAGCGGCTCGGGCACATTACTTTACGACGACTTCAACATCAAATTACTTTTCTTTAATTGCCAAAAACAGGTCTCTTTTATCGGAAGTTCATTCATTAGATGAAGAACTGTCAAAATATGTTTGCTAGTTTCAATTTAATGACTAATTTAATGACGTTTTTGTCTTTTTTAGATTTAGTACCAAAAAAGGCCCCCCGACATAGTGGGTTTACTTTACCCCCCTCGGAGATAAAGAGTTAAAATGAAAGGAATGAAGCTAGATTATACCACAGAACAGGGTGGAAGTCTTTGTCAGATATACTGTGTTATATGAAAGTGGATTTGTCTGGTGTCTGCCAAGAAATGATATGTCAATATGTACTTCGAAAAATGTTTTCTTGGTTTTTGTTCTTTTTTGTGACATTTTTGTCTTTACTATCAGCATTGTACTACATTATAATTATAGCTTCTTTTTTTTTG
>NW_004797594.1:361714-363715 GCF_000002075.1 Aplysia californica
ACTTACCAAAAAAACAACAACAAAAAAACCCTACAAAAAACAAACAAAAAAACAACAAAAAACAAAACAAACAACAACAAAGAACCGACAAAAAACAGCAACAACAACAACAAAAAAGCAACCCACAAACAACCGAATAGTTCAAGCTCAGTGTTGAACAAGACGCCCAAAGAATCGAGCACGGAACATGCCACGGGATATTATTCAAATTTTCCACGGGCGTATTTGGACTTGTATTAAGGAGAGAATAAATGGTCAACACCTGGAGATCTAGATGTCTCCTCTCTGTCACAGTCTTCTTACTCTCACAACCTCCTCACTCACACACACACACACACACACACACACACACACACACACACACACACACACACACACATCGACCGCGCCTTGTTACAGCCGTTATGACGTATCACGGTCCGGAAGTAGGCAACCTGTCTCCCTCCTGTTGCCATAATATGTGGCATGACGTGGTGGAATCAGGCGCTCGTCAAGTTTTGTCCATGTGGAGATATTGACAATGACAATGACAATGATAATCTTTATTCATCTCACAGAGAGAAATTTGTCTTGGTCGTTAAAAATGAAAGTAGACGTTACAAAGTTTTTTTTTTAATAGTAGAGAGTTTTACGGGCGCTCGCAACTGCATAAGGTCATATGAGCGCCAATACAAATGTTAGGTGCACTCACGCATTGGTATCACCTTAGGTAAAGCTTGTTCATTTGTCTTGCTTTCCATTAAAAAAAATTAATACCCGTGTTTCTGGAATAGAAGTCGAGATATTTGTGATTGAAGGAGGTGGCGTTACCTGGTTTCTGTGGCCGCTACAGTTTGGTAACTTCAATAGTTTGAGAATCCTTTGAAGACTGAAAGAAATACATTCTGTGCCTTTAAATCCTCGCTTTTCAGAAAAACTCACCTAGAAACGTTTTTTTTTTTGCATGGACATAAAGGGAGTTGAGCGAAAACACAAAGATTGGATTAAATATGCCAAACTGGTGGGAAAATGCCGGTTTCTTCGATTTCATTATTTTGACGAGAGCCTGATTTCACAACGCTGCCTCACATATTATGTACAAAACGAAACAAACTAACACGTGACAAGTTTTCGCACACTGATGAACAGACAACACCGAGCTTTCTACGTGATGGCTTACATCGACTTACTCACGCAGTTTGATCTAATTCTCTTAACCAGCGCCATGTCGAGCATAAGGGAAGGACCTCACCTTGTCACGATTTGCCTGGTGTATGCTAACGGGGACAAAACATCACAAAACCGATATATTACTCACCAGAAAGGATGTTGAAGATTACTACATATTATGGTCCCTTTTGTAAGATGACTACTCTTAAGAAGCAATATAAGAACAAACGGTTTTACCAAGGACACGAATATGAGAACAAGGTCAATAAGTTACGAGAGAGAAATGCTGTAGGAACAGACTGTAAACGAGATTACTTACAAGCCACTCCTCGTTAATAGCTGCAAACTCGATTTTATTGAATAGTATAGGACTCACCTGTTATTATATTATAGTCGTGATCAGCAACGCGGACTTAATCCTGTATACGAGTAGCCAGTTGGGTGTGGCAGTCAACATCCAATTGTTATTATTGGACATATTTATATCTCTATATCTACAGAGTCCATTTCGCCGTTCAGAAACCTGGGCAGACTATATATAAAACATTTGTGAAGAGATTAAATAGGTTCTTACTGCGGCCATCTTTCCCTGGCGTCCGTATTTGGTTCTTTTGTTTGGGGGAGCGGTACACAAAGTAAGTCGCTTTTAATAATAGACAAACGTTTTTCTTTTACAAATTCTTTAATAGGCTACCGTGTGCTCTTTGGATGTACGTGTGACTTCAATACATACATTCTCTCTGTTTTTCTTCAATTAATTCCTTAAGGGGAGGGGCTGGTTTTAAATTGTTTTTTTGTTTTTGTTTTTGTAAAGTGTTTTACGGCGCTCGCAACTGCATAAGGTCATATGAG
>NW_004797594.1:364127-365079 GCF_000002075.1 Aplysia californica
TAGAAAGTGGAAATGAAAGCAGACAACAGAACATTGTTAGAGATCAGGAAAGGAGGTGAAAGGAGACAATTTTAGAGAAGAAAATATTTTGGTCTCTACCCGAATCGAACCCGGGACCTTTGAATGAGAGGCCAACACCTTAACCTCTAGGCCACGAGAGCCCCCTATACATACATTCTCTCTGCTTTTCTTTAATCAATTCCTTAAGGGGAGGGGCTGGTTTTAAATTGACAATTTGGATCAATTTCTGGCATCTGGACTTTCTACGTATTATAAAACTCCAATCACTTGTAAATCTAAAACGTGCTTACTCTTAGTGTTACAATCATCATATTTCAGATTTTCTGTCCTAGAATTTTTATTTTGCCTATTATATAACAAAATGTCGCTTTTTCTCAAAACTTCAACTTTTGATAGTTTTTCTCATCTACCTTTTTCTTTTCTTTTTGACTCCAATGAAATTTTCAGCGGCATGAAGTGGTAGGTCAGTTATCCCTCTCAATTTGTTTTTCATATTCAAGATATACAAGTTCCCAACTATAGACAATTTAGGATTGAGTATATCTATCAATGTACCAAATGAGAACAAATTTAGTTGGTAAATAATAAGTCCTTTTTACTTTTATGAAAGTAATTTATTTTCAACATTTTCGCTGTGACTATGGTAACCGTAGACTTCAGAAAGAAAAATTAAGTTACATTTTTGAGTTAATTTACTTGCTCACCCTATCTATAGTAAGAGTTTTACGGCACTTGCAACACAATCTGCAGCTTTCACTGTATGCTTCCTGGGAAGCCGAGAATGTTACGGTGTCGTGTTTTAGGGCCTTCTGGGGTACTGGTAGTTGCAAAGTGGCAAAGAGTATGCGTGGGTGTGGGTTATATCATCATCATCATCATCATCATCATCATCATCATCATCATCATCATCATCATCATCATCATCATCCTC
>NW_004797594.1:368954-370175 GCF_000002075.1 Aplysia californica
ACACACACACACACACACACACACACACACACACACACACACACACAGAGGGGCGATAATTGCCTCATTAGGATGCATGCAGTCATGTGACAGGTAAACATGTATTGTCTCACTTAGTGGGAGCAGCAGGAGCCTAAGCCTAAAAGTAAGGACCTCATGTCCCACTTACCTTCTACAAAAGTTTTTGATTTAATTTTCTCATTTCTTTTTGTCTTCTTTGTTTTGTGTGGGTTTTTTTTGTTGGTTGTTTTTTTTGTTGCTTTTTTTGTTGGGTGGTTAGAAGGTGCTAATGGTAACTCATACTTTTCTTTCTTTCACCCCGTTGCATCTGTTAACTTGCTTTCCTTTTAGATTTCCCCTGCCATGAATTACCGTCGTCATGTCAATTGCTGATTCTCTTTACAACTGTGTCAGGATGCGGTGGAATCAGGCTCTTGTCAATTTTTGGGCATTTGGGGTTATTGGTAAAAAGTAAAAGTTGTTCCCACATCCGATCCGGACATTGGGGATTGCCTTGTTAGTAAGACAACTTCCTGAGCCTTCGGCATATTGTGGTAGGGTGGTCTGTTCCTTTCCACGACGCCTTTACTACCCCAACCCGAAGTCAGGTACCCATTACAGCTGGGTGGGCAGGAGGGGGCGAAAAAATCCGTGTCCAAACCGGGGCTCGAACACGGACTTTCCGCTTCGGAGACAAACGCACTAACCTCTCTGCCACCGCACCCTCTGGGGTTATTGGTATCATCTTAATTAAAGCTTGTTCATTTGTCTTCCTATCAGAGAAAAAAAATGCTCATTTATTTTGAACAGAAGTCAAGATATTTGAGATTGAAGAAGTTGGGGGTCGCCTGGTTTCAAAAGTAGAATTAACGAGAAAATGGCCGTCAAAGTTTTGTTATTTACATAGCTTGACAGTCCGTGGAAACTGAAAACTTACATTTTTGCACCTTTAATCAACGTTTTTCAGTAAAATCCACCCAAAAATGTGTTTTAAATTTGGACAAGAATGGTGTTTAGGCAAAAAACAACAATTCTATAAAAATTGCCACAGTGGCAGAAAAATGAATTTCTTTAATTTCATTATTTTGACGAGCGCCTGATTTCACCACGCTGCCTCATTCTTGTTTTTTCCTTTCAAAATAAAAAAAAGGAAAGTTTATTTTGCATCAAGCATGACCTATACTAAAAGTGGGGAGACATGGAATAACATCAAAAGGCCAG
>NW_004797594.1:374513-377693 GCF_000002075.1 Aplysia californica
AGTCATTTATTATCCCCGCAGTCGTATTCTTTACATTTAGAATACTTATAGTATGAAGATCTCTTTGAAACTTTCAGTATTACTTAAAAAATCATTTTGACAAACTACAATGCAAAGCGTACGGATCGGAAAAACGAGTAAATTTCCTCTTTGGAAAGTGGTGGCACAGAGTTCCCCACGTCGTATGGATACGATAGTAAAACACGACGTACGGATGGGGTTAAACTAAAAATCATTGATCAAAGACACGAACTATGTTTTGACTGTAGTTTTTTGTTGCAGTCAATTGATTATAACTGTTTTTGTTTTTTTAAGGTGAATATTTTATGCGGCTGTTTTTCCACTCCCGAGGGTAGGGTGGCGGAGTGGTTAGTGCGCTCGTCTCTGAAACTCGTTACCCAATTGTTCAGGTTCCCTAAGAAGGTCGCTCTGGGCCTACCCCTGCCTCGTTTGCCTTCAATTTTACCAGTGAGAGCTAAATGTTCAAGACCTTTGTGTCTATTATGTCATCATACACAAATCAGAAAATCCAGTTTTCATATTTCACAGTAGCATAATGTTTTACTATTATTATGTTGCTGATTGCCTTTCTACGTTTCAGGAAAAGAAAAGATAATTGAAGTTTACTTTACTTACTTGACTTTTATCTTCCGCTTGTACCGGGGGGTGTCGCGGGGAGACACAGGCGTCTATCTGCAGCAAGACGAGTGGCCTGTAGGAGGGACATCCCGTGAGCTCTGAGGGTGTCTGCTACAGATTCACTCCATCGTCGCCTTGGTCTTCCTCTGGCTCCCCAGCCAGAATATTTATTGATGTTGTATGCCATCAGAGCTGGTTAGTTTGGGGACATCCGTGTGAGGTGTCCGAACCACTTGACCTTTTGTATATCAATGTGTGGTAGGATTGGTGTTGCTCCTACCGTGTCCCTTAAGATTTCATTTAGTAAAATTGTGTCTCTTCTTGTCTTGTTAGTCGCTTTTCTTTAGCATTTCATCTCGCATGTGACCAGTTTCCTGTCTAGGGCTTTTGGTAGGGGCCATGTCTGGCACTGATATGTGAGTGTTGGAAGGAAAATGGCGTTGATGAGCTTCACCTTGGTGCTCATGGAGATAGTGGGATGTTTCAGGAGAGGGCCGAGTTGATAGCTGACTGCGTTGGCTTTCTGGCTTCTAGTCTCTATTTCTCGATCTGGTTTTACATTTTCTGTGAAAATGCTGTCCAAGTATTTGAAATCGCTGGCTTGTTTTAGTTGGGATCCGTTGATGTTGATGTCCACTTGCTATCATAATTGCAAAATGTACATAAATAACAAAGTATGACTTATCTTTTAATTTTGTTTTACTTGCCCAGAACAGCGAATCTCCAAACTTTGTTGAAAGGCTAGGCTAGAATATGCACATTCAATGCGTAATGATAGCTTTTCCTTTTACTTCTGAATTTTTACCGTGGATTTCTAACTTCCACCATTCTGACTCTGCGAAGTAGAACCGAGCCGTGCTGTGAACTAACGTAAAACACAACAACAACAACAACAACAACAACAACAACAACAACAACAACAACAACAACAACAACAATAAGTCCAGTCCCGTGCTCTCAGTTGACCTTATTGTGTAGCTTGGAGCATTGCAAAATCTATATCAAGACTCTGGTCTGAGCTTCTATCCTGTCCACTTTGTATAATATACATTTTGAAGACTATTGAGATTTTTGAAGGAAAATAACTGTGTTTAAAAACGTTACTGGGTTATTTCCACGATTATCTCCTCCTTCTTTTAGCTCGGTCGAAGGAAATGCATGAGAGAAGAGGGCAAAGGAGGTGAGGGGGTGGGGGCAGAAAGTGGAGACGAAAGCAGACGACAGAACATTGCTAGAGAGCAGGAAAGGAGGTGAAGGGTGACACCTAGCCTTCTCGGGCAAGGGCGAAAAATCTCGGAGGTCCCGTTTGCAAGTTGCGCACGTTAAAGATCCCTTGCTTGCTGTTAATCTTGAATTTATCTATCGTGCTGTGTGGGATACTTGAAATACAATCTCTTTTTACCAGTGTCAGACACATTTGCCTCTTGTTGGCATTTAGATTGTTGATAAGCAATAAACAGCTGTTTCTTCTTCTTCTTCTTCTTCTTCTTCATCTTCTTCTTCTTCTTCTTCTTCTTCTTCTTCTTCTTCTTCTTCTTCTTCTTCGTCTTCTTCTTCTTCGTCTTCTTCTTCTAGGCATGTAACTTTAAAGAACAGTTTAAGAATTTTATTCACCACCCATTTGAACGATAAGTGAGCTTTCAGAATGTATCTCCAGTCTCTGTGCAAAAATTTGTTCAAAGCTCAAAATCTCTTTTTATTACATTTTCACTGTCATCACAACCTTCATCATTAGCATCACTAACATCAATTATCATCTGTAGTTCCCACACTATTTTCTAGCTGTTCTTGGCTATTTCCTTGATTTATTTTGTGATCGAGCTCTCGTCAAACTGAAGGCGGCAATCCTTCATGTTCCTCTGGTTTGTTGGAAGGGTAGGATCCCAGTAACAGTGGTAGGTGTCATCTCCTTGAGGTTACGCACAACAATTACTGTGAGGTATCGGGGTGAAATCAGACGTTCGTCAAAATAATGACATTGAAGAAACAGGCATTTCCCTCCTCTTTGTCAGCTTTTCTCGATTTGTTGTTGTTCAACACCTTTTTTTGTCCTTATATAAACATATTTCCATGTGAATTTTACTGTTAAGGTTGTTTAAAGGCACAACATATGTAAATATTCATTTTGATAGGACTCTCAAGCTATAGGTGTTACCATACTTTGGCGGCCATTTTCTTTCTAATTCTACCCCTGAAACCATGCTACACCCACCTCTTTCAAAGACAAATATCTCCACTTCTATCCAAGATAAAATATGTTTATTTTCCCATAGAAAGCAAGGCAAATGAAAGAACTTTCATATAATACCAATAACTTCACACGCTGCCCCAAAATTGACGAGAGCCTGATTCCACTGCGTCGTGAACCAAATGTTCCAACTCGGCATAATTTGTACAACATGGTCGTGCGTGTGTGGCACACACCTGGTACCTTTACCATGCAGGAATCTGGTGTGATGGATGTGTTATGGTGGAGTAGTATAAAATTTTCCTGTACACCCACACACACACCCACACTCACACACACAAGCACACACACAC
>NW_004797594.1:379035-382305 GCF_000002075.1 Aplysia californica
CCCCCCCCCCCCCCATGGCAGTGCTTCTGACTGAAGAGTCTTTAGGCCATTCCCGAAGGGGGGATATTAACATGTTCTTATGCTCATAAGAATTCTAAATTGGTTGATTTATCAATGCCATGCAACATGTACTGTACAGGAACAACATAGGGGAAATATTGCTTTTTCTTTGTTCATCCTTACTATCGTCATTTTTTTCTCTGCTTCTTTGTATGTTGGTCACACTCTTGTGACCTGCTATTTCCGGGGGGCCTTGATAGTCGAAGCAGACTTTGTGCTGTTGAGGCGAGAGAAGTGAGCAGAGTAAGCCTGATTTCCCGTTTGGACTTCTCTGTTGACATCCACCCCTTGGCGCTCATATTACCTGGCCTTCTCGGAAGGGGTGAAAAATCTCTGAGGTCTCATGTGCAAGTTGCGCACGTTAAAAATCCATTGGTGGTCTAAATCGTATAAGAGTAGGCTTCGGTCGCAAAATTCAAAACCTCCTACCACCTGAAAATGCTTTATATGTCCTGCGCGCTCATATGACCTTATACAGTTGTGAGAGCCGTAAGACACACTTACCCCCCCCCAAAAAATAAAAAAAATAAATATTTGCAACTGTTTGGTTAGATGGCTTTTCACTGGTTGTGTGTTGGTTTTTTGGGGTTAATTTAGTTTTGTTTTTTTCTCCTGAGCCAACGGTGCAGCACAGTGCAGAGTTCCAGGTCTGAGCCAGGGCCTATATGTCTTGCTCAAGGACACAGCCCGGTGATTTGTCAACCCAGTCACACCACACCAAGATGTGTGGGAGCCCCAGGGAGTGAAAAACTCACCTTTTTTCCCCTCCGGTTCTGCCCCGACAGACAGACATGTTCGAATCTAGCAGCCCGTCTCCTAAATGATCTAAGTTTTGTTTCGTTGAGGTAGAAATGTACGAACATTTAGGTCTATTTACACAAACGTCTGGAAAGTCCGGGTTCGAGCCTCGGTTCGGACACGGATTTTTTTCGCCCCCTCCTGCCCACCCAGCAGTAATGGGTACCTGACTTCGAGTTGGGGAAGTAAAGGCGGCGTGGAAAGGAACTACCACAATATGCCGAAGGCCCAGGAAGTTGTCTCACTAACAAGGCAATCTCAATGTCCGGATCGGATGTTGGAACAACTTGACTTTTTACACAAACATCTATAATTATCTTTAACATGTATATGTAACAGTTATATGCTATAACAATTATGTACGTAATACATTATTGGGCACTCTCATACACACATTTTTCTACTAATCAGATGGCGTCAATGTCATAGAAATGGGCAAGAGACAAAAAATGTGAGTAATGGAGTACTGGCGTCTGTGGTGTAGCGGGTAGACAATTCGCCCTCGCACGTAGAAGACCTGAGTTCGATTCCCATATGCGGAAGATTATTGTCAGCTATAACGGTTGTTTTTTTCGGGGGGGGGGGGGTGCTGGGGCTTTTTATCACTCTCAGCCCGTGTTGGCCCTGACAGGTAGGGTCGAAGCTGGTATCCTAATTTATCTAAATTCTGTCGACATTAAAAAACCCAACCCAAACAAAACAGCCAACACCAGCCACCGCCTTATCACTGTCAAAATCCATGTTCCAGAGTCAGTTAGTAAAAGCTTGAAAAAACAAAAAGCAACCCCCAAAAATACAAACAGTCGGGTGGTTGGAGGGTGCCGCTGATGGGTCCTATTCTTTTTCTTCTGTTGTTTCTGTCTGTCTTTTCACCTGCATTATAAGACAGTTACTGAATAGGCCTACTTAATGTGCTCTTTCTTAATTCAAATAAACTAAAGAAGCTATCAGACTGACAAACAAATAAGCAAACGAACAAACGAACCAACAATCAATCAATTAAACGAACAAACAAACAAAAAACAAACAAACAAAAAACAACAACAAACAAACAGACACACAAATATATACAACAATAAGAACCAATTATTGATACGACACAATTTGCCCCGTTGTAGTACTCAAATTTATCGACAAACAAAAGGAAGCGGAAAGAAGAAGTGAGACTCGCTCATTAACATGGCCGCGACAGGCTGGGATTGAAGTCTGTCACTTTGGCGCCTTGGACAAATTATTTATGTCGCAAAAACAATGTTGATCACAAAATCTTCGACGGCCACGGGAAACATAAATTCTCGTTTATTCGACATTTGAGACGTTCGACCAATATAAATCAAGCTCGTCTGTTGACAATTAATAGATAGCTGTTTTGACACATCCCATTTTCCCTCTTGATTTTTGTGTGAAATAAATTCATTTAATGCAGTAAACTTGTCCCTACTTTTCTGTAAATTATTAAACACACACATACACATACATACCATTTTTTGATCGTGCATGGCTAATATTGATGTCAATATTTTGAGTATATAAAACAAATTCGATATTTTTGGCGCCAGCCATCAAATTGTGCCTGTGTGGTACTCCATCAATACTTTGCGCAAACTTCATTTTGTTGAGCTGATAGATGTGTATCGGAGTTTACCCCCGCTTTGGAAAGTGAAAAGCAATGATTATTGATATATGATTTTTTTAAAAATGAAGCATCGGACTCCTCTAGACCAATATCTTGAGTAGTATAAAGAAGGGACGAAAGATAAGCTGAAGAAGAAGAAGATCAACTCATTACAGACGAATTATAGAAAAGAACTGAAAAAGGTCAACGACTCCCAACGCTAAAGAGATCACTCTTTGCTCCACTTTCGTTTCTTTTTTTCGTCTTTTTTTTCTCCTGAAGACTAAAGCAAGAGCTAACGCTGTTGATGCGATCATGACAAGGTCTAGGCACAAACTGATCTTTGGTCGCTTTTAAACACAAGGGGAATATCCCGAAAAATGCTGTTTTGAGAAAATCTAAGGTCAAGTTTTTGGACCCTTGTTTAGTTTCTTTAAAAGACAAAAAGAGAGTTTTCTCTATAACAAAACACATATATACACACCAATAAAACCAAACTTCTCCTATAGGTAGGACAATGCTCACTTTTGGTGTAGGTCAAGATTTCTGGAGATTCTCAAAATCTGGGTTAGTCCGCTTGTCTTTAAAAGCGACCAATTGCGCAATATACAAGACACAAGACACAAGACACAGTATATATTGATCGTGTAGGGAGATCGGCAAACTGTCAATACGTTTGACGTCAAAATGTTTTACCAAAAGTTTGTGCGTGTATTAGCTGCTCTAGGTCTACAGTTGTGTACATTTCTGGTGTGTGTTTGAGGACAAGAGAGCACATCGGCACTGTTGGGGGGTGT
>NW_004797594.1:383334-384969 GCF_000002075.1 Aplysia californica
CCCCCCCCCCCCAACCCAATAGGGATTTTTTATGAGTATTTATTAAGGAATTTTCTAGAATAAAGCTAACAAATGTTTACAAAAATATTGATCTGTTAAGACAAATTGATACAAGTCACTGTGCAAAAACTGGAGAGTTTATGTTCGATAGTTGAGGATATATTTGATAATAAGTTGCGCCACGAATTTTTGACAGCACTTTAGATTCCATTGATAGTGTTAGACATAATAGACAATGTAACGTTTTTGATGCTCTCGTAAAGTGACAAAGGTGGAAAGGGAGATGGGAGTGGGATGGAAGGGAAGGGGGAGGGGGAGGGATGGTGGGCAGACTCAGGTGGGGGTTTGGCTTTGAATCATAAGCTTATACAGGTACGTGCAATTCGACAGGTACATTTGCGAAACATACTATCTTTCTAAAAGTAATATGTAAAGAACTGATGTTTCATACCGTGAGGAATTTGTACAACGCATCTTTCACCATTTTGTCTTGCTGTTGGTTAGTGTTGGAGAAAGAGCGCGCGGGAGTTATGAGTTTACATCTCCGGTGCCCGAATATTTGTGCAAAGAATGAAACAGTTCAAACTAAAACAGTTGGGCCTTTGTATTGACAGTAGGCGGGACTTCACTACAATGATAATTCCCAAAAGTTTCGTTTTGTATTTCGCCCCAAGCGCTGAACGGTCTCCCAGCCCTTGTCAAGCAATCAGAAACCGAACCATTGAGACGTGGGGCCGACAGAGGGCACACTCATGTCCTTGTCAATGACGGATCGGCCTCGTATTCAAGGATTGCACAGAATGGCCACCACAGATAAGTAATGACACGATTTTTTCTTTCCACCAGTCGTTCTTTCTCCCTGCCTGGCCCTTCCGCGTTCGACCCCTGTCATTCGGCTTCGACGTGAGAGAGAGGAAGGTAAGGGGCTCCGGCTGAGAAGGGCGAGAAAAAGAAGGTCCAGGAGGTGCCAGATACCACTCGGAAAAGGCTGAATAATTGTGCAAGTGTGGAGCGGAAGATTAGATAGACTCTACTTCTGTTGGAGAAATACGGGAACTAAGAGCTCACAATCTCCATCCTCTCACGTCATGTACGTTTTCTGTCAGAAAAGAGAGATTGAACGGCGTGTGTATGTCGCCTGAATATTGTCGTGTTGAGCAGTTTGTGTATGTCGCGAGAATAATTATTGTCGTGTTGAACAACGGCGCGCTTACGTGTCGCCTGAAAACGTTGTCGTGTTGTACGAAGGTTTTAGGAAGGGCGTTGTCCAAGTCTTGCTTGTTCCTGGCCATGTCGTCTGCACCGGTCGCGACAGGCGTGTTCTAGACAAGGACCTGTTGCAGCCGACACTGAAGTTAGGAGTAATTTGGCGGGATTCGGAGATAGTTCCAGTGAACGACAATGTGATGACATGTTCCCTCGTTTAACCCTATCCGTAGGCTACGTCCTGGGGTCATTTTGTACGCCCGGGGTTGTATTCTTCACATTTTAGAATGCTTCTAATACAAAGATCTCTTTGAAACTTTCAGTATTTCTTAAAAAAATCATTTTGACAGACTGCTATGCAAATCGTACGGATCGGATTAACGAGTAAATGTTTTCTTTGGAAAGTGGTGGCAGAGAGTTCCCCACGTC
>NW_004797594.1:385131-386212 GCF_000002075.1 Aplysia californica
CTTCCAAAGGTAAAGTTTTTGGACCCTTCTTCAGGTGTTTTAAGATACAAAGAGTTTCTCTATAACCAAACAAAAATACACTTCAACGAAAAAACTATAGGTAGGGTAATGCCCACTTTTGGTGTAGGTCAAGATTTCTGGAAACCCCCGAAATCTGGGTTAGCCTGCTTGTCTTTAAAAGCGACCAATTCTTCTTTTAGCGGCATATTGTTCTGTATTATAAGATGTCCCTCCTGTATGCTCCAAATGTTTCTCTATCTTTGGATAGGGGGAGGCTCAGAGGTTGAAGGCTTATAACTGTGTAGAGCCACACAGAAATGTGCTGTGACCAAACATCTCAGCTGCACCTAGGTTTTCCTGTTCAAAGTGGACTATGATATATGAGTGGTCCACGGAGAAAACGGGAATACTCACAAACGGACAATCGTGAGGGTATCAATTTTGAACGCTTGTTGATTCCTAACTGTATTTCTGTTCAACTGTTGGTTGATTATTGTTGTTAGATTTCCCATTCAGCAAACGTAACAATAAACCACCAGTCAAACAAATACGAAGCTACACATATGAGTCCACAAGCTTTTAAAATTGACACCTTCACAATTTCCGTTTTTGTCCGTGGACTCATATTGTATACTAGCTGGTCCTCCTTTCGATGAAAGGAATGATCGGTGCATTAACATTGAAAGTCATTGGCCTACTATAGTTACACTCTACTGGAATGGAGCAATACATCTTGAGAGATGTAAAAAATTAGAAGGTTTAGATATAGAGATGTATAGATTGATTCTCTATTCCGCTTTCGTGGTTGTACACTCTTGAATTTCAAGGTGCGCACGGTTAGTGAACGGAAATGCCACTTGTTTACAATGGTCTCTTAGAAGACCGAATTTCTCAAGATTAGATCTAAATGAAACTAATGAAAAACTGAAAATTAAACTACAGTGACTTTAGGCTCCTCAATAAAACTGTGCACCCTTTAAATGATTCTGATCCATCGTTAATTTTGACAAATTGGAAAGTTGAGTGGTTGGGAAGTTTTAGGCGGCCAAAGTGACCAACTTTCAATATAATAAGTAGATAG
>NW_004797594.1:387103-388013 GCF_000002075.1 Aplysia californica
CACACACACACACACACATACACACACATACACACACGCACTCGCGCGCACACGCACACACACACATAAATACACATACACACGCTAACGCGCATGCATATTAAACAACTATGTTCTAATTTCACTTTTTCGAACACACCAACACACCCACACATGCACACCGTACACCCTCGCATAATATTATGTTTGCTTTAAAGGACAAGCGGGCTAACCCAGATTTCGAGGGTTTCAAGAAATCATGACCTACACCAAAAGTCGGCATTGCCTAACTGAGAGGAGAAGTTTGGTTTCATTGATTTGTATATTTGTTTGGTTAGAGAGAAAGCTCTCCTTGTTTTTAAAAGAAACTGAACAAGGGACAAAAACTTTACCTTCGATTTTCTCAAAACAGAATTTTATGGGATCACATTCTGTGATGATAAAGCCATCCCCTTTGTGGACCAGTGTGGTGCCAGACACACAGTTGGTGTAGCTGGTACCATACCTAACTACTCCTTACCTCAGAATTACAAAGTTCTATCTGACATTTTTGGCCGTTTTGAGTTACTGAGACATTAAGATCAAAAACCAAGAAATGTTCCACTCGCTTTATCAAAATCGTGAGATAATTCAGAGTCGTCATCAAGATATTCCAAGAATTGAGTTCGAAAAAGCTTGATATGTTGAGAAACTAAATATTTTTAACTAGTGGCGGTGGGTAGGGAAAGGCTCACGGGCTTGAGCCCCTCTCCCCACCGCTAACTCTATCCTATAGCAAAATAACGAAATAAGCAGTTGAAACCGCTATGGTCGCACGCAATGAACACAGAGTTATCAACTTGGCGGCTTGCTCGTATATCCAATCACTGTCGTCACCGCTTACAACTATAGTAACCTAACAGCCAATCAAATGTCTTTAGGGCTCTGCATT
>NW_004797594.1:389112-395125 GCF_000002075.1 Aplysia californica
CCCCCGTCTCCCCTCTCTCTACATCTCCTCACCAACTGTAGCCCCTTGTCTTTTCAGATTCCTTCTTCTCCTCCCTACCCTCAAACGCGGAGCTTCCCAGCCGGAAGGGAAGACAAACGAACCAGATGTTTGACGGAGGATCCAACCTGAGGTCGCAGAACTTCCGGTCGTCCGGCAGATTTCAGAAAGTGAGTGTCTTAGCCACGCTAGAATGGACGGACAGACAGAGCTCAGTCAGTCTCATAATCATAGACAAACAAACTCAACTAAGTCAGTCCCACAATCATGGAAAGACAAACAAATACAACTAGGTCAGTTTCACAATCATGAACAAACAATCACAATCCAATCAGTACCCCAATCATAAACAGACAGACAGAACTAAGTCAGTCTCACAATCATGGACAGGCAGACACAGCTAAGTCCCTCAATCATGAACAGACAGCTCAGACAGTCTCAGAATCATGAACAGACAGACAAATACAGCTAAGCCAGTCTCACAATCATGGACAGCTTGACAAATACATCTAAGACAGTCTCTCAACCATGAACAGACAGAGAAACACATACAACTCAGTCTGTCTCACAATCATGAACGGACAGACACCACTAAGCCAGTCTCACAATCATGGAATCCCCCCCCCCCAGGGCAGTGCTACTGACTGAAGCTGTCTTTAGGCCGTTTCCAAAGGGGAGATATTAACATGTTCTTACGCACAGTAGAATTGTAAATGGGCTGATTTATCAATGTCATGCTTATACTGTGCCGGAATAACATAGGGGGAACTGCTGCTTTTTCTTTCCTCGTCCCTATTTTCTTCATTTTTCCTCTACTTCTTTCGCACATTTGTCACTCTCTTGTGACCCGCTATTTCCGGGGTCCTTTGATAGTCGAAGCAGACTTTGTGCTGTTGAAGCTAGAGAGGTGAGCAGAGTAAGCCTGATTCCCCATTTGGACGTCTCTGTTGACATCAAGATTATGAGGTCCGAAACTGAATATTCTATCAGCTCTATCAAAACCGTAAGATAATTCGGAGTCGTTGTCAAGATAATGAAGAATTGCATTCGAGAAAGCTTGTCTTGAGAAACACAAAAAGTTTTGACCGGATATTTCTCAAAACCAGGGACTGAGCAGAAAGACATTTGTAATTCTGGGGAAGCGAAATGTCTATGACTCTGCTTACAACATACGCGCTTTACTTTACTACTTATGGCTTCACCAAATAAGACTTCTTTCTTCCCTTGTCTCATCCATCTCTTCACGAAATAAGACTTCTTTCTCCCGATGTCTCACCCATCTTTTCACGAAATAAGACTTCTTTCTTCCCATGTCTCATCCATCACCTCACGAAATAAGACTTCTTCTTCCCATGTCTCATCCATCTCTTCACGAAATAAGACTTCTTTCTTCCCATGTCTCACCCATCACCACACGAAATAAGACTTCTTTCTTCTCATGTCTCATCCATCTCTTCACGAAATAAGACTTCTTCTTTCTTCCCTTGTCTCATCCCTCACTTCGCGAAATAAGACTTCTTTCTCCCCATGTCTCGCCCATCGTTTCACGAAATAAGACTTCTTTCTCCCCATGTCTCACCCACAGAGAGTCCTCGGGGCCAGCAATGACTTCGTCAACCCTGTGTCCAGAAGGCGTCAGGGTTCACAACAGGTCAGTGCTCACTTCTACATGATGGGTGGGTGGTTTGGTCTGAATACGCTACTTCCCTGTTCTCCGAATGTAGATATTTGAAAAAGAAAAGGTGGAGGTAGTAACGTATGTGAGTGTGTGTGTGTGTGTGTGTGTGTGTGTGTGTTTGTGTGTGTGTTTGTGTGTGTGTGTGTGTGTGTGTGTGTGTGTGTGTGTGTGTCGGGGGTGGGGGTTGGAGGGGGGGCTTTGTTTCTGCCTGCAGGGCCCTGCCGGACAGCCGGACACACAATCTTCATTGCGTGGGAATCACAGGTCAGTGCTCACTTCTACTGGTGGGTGGTTCGGTGGGAAGATTTGGTCGCTTTTAAGGACAAGCGGGCTAACCCAGAGATCGGGGGTTTCCAAAAATCTTGACCTACACCAAAAATGGGCATTGCCCTACCTATAGGATAAGTTTGGTTTCATTGGTGTGTATATTTGTTTGGTTATAGAGGAAACTTTCCTTGTCTTTTAAAGAAACTGCACAAGGGGCTAAAACTTTACCTTCGCTTTTCTCAAAACAGCATTTTTCGGGATAGCCCCCTTGTGCTCAAAAGCGATCTTTTTTTTACTTCCTTGATCTTAGAATTTGGATATTTGAAAAGAGGTGGGAACTGCTTTGTTTCTGCCTGTTAGGGACTGTGTGACAGTCGGACAAACTATCTTCATAGCGTGAGAGTTGAGTTGACGTTTGATTTAGGCATGGCGAAGGGGATTATCATCATATCTCAACATTTCAGTGTAAACACTACAACTACTTTTGTTGTTGTTTTTGTTGTTGTTGCTGTTGGTGGTGTTGTTGTTGTTGGTGTTGGTGTTGGTGTTGTTGCTGTTGTTGTTGTCTTTGTTGTTGTTGTTGTTGTTATTGCTGTTGTTGTTGTTGTTGCTGTTGTTATGGTTGTTTTTGCGGTTGTTACTGTTGTTATAGTTGTTGTTGTTATTGTTGCTGCTGCTACTGTTGTTGTTGTTGTTGTTGTTGCTATTGTTGTTGTTGTTGTTGTTGTTGAAGGCTATCCCCCGCCCAGACACAGTGTACCTCGCCCTAACACAAGGACATGGCAGACGTGAGTTGGTTCGTTTCCCGCGCCAGACATCCATTCCACGGAGTACCTCCTCCATCTCTCTACCGTGACGTCATGTCTCACTCACCCCGGACTGTCCCTGACAGGAGGGTCGAGCTGCCACGCCTTCTAATGAACCCAAACTGAGTCGATGGGGGAGTAAAAGGATGAAAATTAGATTACCATGAGACTCACGAACTGCGTGCCTGAGCCAGACACCCCCTTGCTTCTACAGCGAGCTGGGGTGAAGCATTTGGGGAACGACAAGAAAGTGTAATGGAATTGGGACCCTCGTGGGACTCAAGTCCTCATCTTACAGTAGGGAGCAGATCTTATCTATAGCTGGACTCCTCGTGCTCTTGGGTAGGGGTCAATGTACGGTTTCTACTACCTCTTATCTATAGACAGTGAAAGATCTTGTCAGTATGTAATTGTTTTAGCGCCTGTAAATGGCTGCTTGCACTGTATGCTTCCCTGGAAGTTGAGATTGTTTCAGAATGATCTCGGGTCTGTTGGGGTAATAGTATAGATTGTGAAGCGCATAGAGCTTGCTGTTGAGCGGGGATTTGCGCTATATAAATGCTATCTATTATTATTATTCCGGCCCCAAACCAATTTAATTCGCAGTCTTTAAAGAAAAATTGTTTTGGGGGGGAAGTGGGATAGTGGACATTAATAGACCAACCGCACACAGGCAGGAGGTACAACAGAGGCGAAGAACGCTGTGTCTGAACGGGGAAAGACTTGAAACTATGGACTCATTTTCAAAATTTTCTCAACATTATGAAAATATTTTATTTTCTAAAATTTCTCAAAACTGTGGAAGATTTTTCAAGATGTTCTCGAAACTAAGGAAATACTTTCTAGAATTTCTCAAAACATGGAAAATTTTTCTAGATTTTCTCGAAACTAAGGAAATACTTTCTAGATTTTTCTCAGTGCACTAGAAAAGAACAACACAACAACCCAGGCTCTGGTTGCTGCTTGACGTTGATGACGACAATCATTTTATGATGACGACAATCATTTTATGATGACGACAATCATTTTATGATGACGACAATCATTTTATGATGACGACAATCATTTTATGATGACGACAATCATTTTATGATGACGACAATCATTTTATGATGACGACAATCATTTTATGATGACGATAATCATTTTATGATGACGATAATCATTTTATCCTTTTTTATTGCATTCACACTCCTTTTCCAGTCTGTCTACCTTGCTGTTTTTCACTTGATTGATGCACGTAATGGCTATTCTCTTGTCGATGAACATCTCATTACTCAAACAAAATTGTATTATAAGATCTGAATGGTGTAATTGTAGACATAAACCAATGTGCCAGGATCTGGACCTCAAAGGTGTATCTTATCTTATCTTATCTGATCTTATATAATCTCCTAAGGGAGTGCATTGTTGTTGATAGAGTCGTACAATTTTAACCATAAACATTAGCTTCTTTTTTATTTCTCAGATGAATGGTGGCTCGTCGCAAGGATCCAACAGCAGAATAGCCAGTAAGTAGATCTATCTCGTCAAAGGTTTATCACGTGTGTGTGTGTGTGTGTGTGTGTGTGTGTGTGTGTGTGTGTGTGTGTGTGCGTGCGTGTATATGTGTATATGTGTGTTTGTGTGTGTCGGAGAGTATCTCGTCAAAGGTTTATCACTTGTGTTTTTAGTTTTAGTAAGGTTTTGCGGCGCTCGCAACTGTACACGGTCATATGAATATGTCGGCCAAGGGGTGGATGTCAACTTACAGAGAATTCCAAACGCAGAATCAGGCTTTCTCTGCTCACCTCTCTAACTTCAACAACAAAATGTCTGCTTCGACTATCAAGGCACCGCGGAAATAGCAGTTCACAAGAGAGTGACAAAAACACAAAAGAAGTATAGGAAAAATGACGTCTATAAGGATAAGGAAAGAAAAGGCAGCAGTTCCCCCTGTGTTGTTCTGGCACAGTATGAGCACGACATATTGAAGAATCAGCCAAAAATGTCACACAGAACTTTGTAATTTTGAGCTAAGGACTTGTGTTTTCCCTGTGTTATTTCTGCTGTAGTAATGTCACAGGACGTCGAGTTGTGGACTCAGTACAGACGAAATTATCATTTATTCACACGCGTTTTATATATATATATATGCGCATTGATACTGAAACAACACTTTTCTAACCTAGACCAGTTTGCACGTTGGAGTCGTACAACTAAGGCGCTGTACTGTCATGTCTACATAACTTTCCTTGCACTATTGTGCGGTAAAAAATTCGTGGCGCAACTTATCCTCAAATATCTCTTTAACGGGTGAATCAATGTCATCCAACTTTCCACAACAGTTTGTATCAATTTGTCTTAACTAAATCATATTTTTCCAGAACAATTGGACCTAAATTTAAAACGTTTCTTCATGAATTTATATAAATACTGGAAATCTCTGTCACACGTAAAATCGTATTGTTCACAGCACTTCTCGCTTCTCACACACATTTTGAATACGCATATTATTATGGCCTACATCACAGCTCATCAATGACAATTTTTACTTGCAAAACTTGTTACTAGAAATTATTGTTATAGTGAACACGTTTTTGTACTAATGGTTCTCAAAACGCGTTCATTAAGCATAAAGTCTCGATTAGAAAAACCTGACGGACTTGCTATTAAAAGCAACATTGCCTCAGCTGTAAATATTTAAAAATCTTTAAAAACCACCCATGTGGATAAAAAAAATTAGTATTCATTTATGAAATTTATAGAATACAGCTCGATCTAGCAGGTATTTACAAAATGTTGATCTGTTAAGACAAATTGATAAAGTCCTTGTGCAGAAATCGCAGAGTCTATGTTTAAATAGTTGAGGAGATATTTAACAATAAGTTGCGCCACGAATTTTTGACTATAAAGTAAGGCCATTTTCTTGGTTCTGTCGTGTCTACAGAACTTTCCTTGCACCAAAGTAAGGCCATTTTCTTGGTTCTGTCGTGTCTACAGAACTTTCCTTGCACCAAAGTAAGGCCATTTTCTTGGTTCTGTCGTGTCTACAGAACTTTCCTTGCACCAAAGTAAGGCAATTTTCTTGCTGACGCCGTGTCTCCATTTACCAAAGTTTGGTCAAAGTTGTTCAAAGGCGACTTTCCCAGGATCTGATTCTGTGGGCGTGGCTGGATAAGCAATAGCGAGTTTTCTCCAATTTGCCTGTCTGTCTGTCTGTCTGTGGGGTTTCTTCAACTTTCTACTGCCCCCCCCCCGCCCA
>NW_004797594.1:395574-397311 GCF_000002075.1 Aplysia californica
CCTCCCCTCACCAGCTCCTATCTCCCCCTATATCCACGAATGTCTGTGACACCCTCCCCTCACCCGCTCCCATCTCTCTCCCCCTCCCCCTCCCTCCTCTCCCTCTCTCACCATCTGCCCTTATGTCTATAAATGTCTCTGAACGTCTGTGACACCCTCCCCTCGCCCGCTCCCCACTTCCCCACGGAGCAGTGAGAGAGCCAATGGGGCAATCCCTGTCCCATGAGTTATCTGCCAAGCTGACACCCCCTTGTCTGGCCCCGCCGGTCACTCCACGCAACCCCTGGGATGATGAATGCTTACCTGAACCGATCACACGTCATTCCTAGGTGACTTATTCGCTGTGGGAGAGCCGCTCTTGTCAGGCCTGTCTCGCACCAACTGTGGCTTTAGGGCCCTACCTTTGGGCACACTACTCCAACTAGCGTAAGGTCCCTGTTCTCGAAAAAAGAAACCAGTGGTCATTAGTAAAGGCGAAGACTGATTTTGTTCACCGCTGATCGGGAAAACGAAGAAGTACTCGCCCCCCCCCCCCTTCCTCCAACCCCTATTAAAAATAAATATAACCCCAAAGGAAATGAGAGAAAAAATATAGAAACGAAACAACCCCACCCCCCCTCCCACCCAAAAACAAAAACAAAAATTCCCTCCAAACTTTCAGACGATAAGGATGGTAAGGAAGTAAGGGAGTCAGCCAACGGTAACCGATCCGCGGCTATTTTCAGCCTCTCTTTAAGATGGTTACGTGAACTTTGACCTCTGTGTCGATGTTTTGGCCAGTGGAAACATTCCCGATCGCGTATGTGCGCCCGAACAGACAGACAAAGATCCCTGCTGTACAGTAGTCTTACAATCGTTACTGGACTTTACCTTTTTTACGTGGCCACGCGGCCACGCCAGAATGAAGCGCGCAACTGTTGCTGGAATTATCATATTATGATAAATTCTCCTCTCTCCCCTCACCCCCCCCCCCAATCCAATTTCTCCTCTTCTAGGATTGGCTAATACAGACCTAGACTGACATGAACGTTTGTTTGTTAATGGGATGGCTAAATATAGACGGAGACAGCAGCTGCTGATGTTGTAGACTGGGTGCTTCAAAAATGTGAGGCAGCGTGGTGAAATCAGGGGCTCGTCAAAATAGTGAAATTGAAGAAATTAGCATTTTTCTGCAAGGTTTGGCAATTTATTAATCAAATTTCAGGGTGGGGGGGGGGGGGTTGGCTTAAAAACCATTTTTGTCCAATTAAGAACACATTTCTGGGTGGAATTTTAGTGAAAAACATTGATTAAAGGCACAAATAATGTACGTTTTCAGTTTCCATTGACTATCAAGCTATGGAAATAATCAGACTTTGCTGCCATTTTCTCGCAAATTCTCCCTTTGAAACCATACAACCCCACCTTCTTCAATCTCAAATATCTCGATAGATATCTCGAAAATATAGATGTGGTTTTTTTTTCCCACAGATAGCGAGACTACTGAACAAGCTTTAAGATGATACCAATAACTCTACATGCCCACAAATTGACGAGGGCCCGATTCCTCCGCGTCATGACACAAATGTATTTAAGTGGGGTCGGGGCAAAAACAAAAGACGATATCAGAAGATTAATTCAGGAATAGCGACCGTGAGGAAAACAGGGTGAATGTAGACAGTGGATGTCGTTAAGTTGAGAATGCTTTGTGACAGGACAGACACCCCGCAATTCAATTTCCACACCTTCCATTTTCAC
>NW_004797594.1:397425-400481 GCF_000002075.1 Aplysia californica
TCTCTATCTCTCTCTCTCTCTCTCTTTATCTCTCTCTCTGTCTCTCTGTCTCTCTCTCACACACACACACACACTCACACACACAGAAACACACACACACAGAAACACACACACACACACACACACACACACACACACACACAGAAACACACACACACAAACACCTCGAAGTTCCACAACTCTTCCACCCATCCCCACAAGACACTCTATTATTAAACACACCAGGCAATCAACAACAGCATCTACAATAACAACAAACAACAACAGCAAACAACAACAAACAACAGCAAACAACAACAACGACAACAACAACAGCAACAGCAACAACAACAACAACAACAACAACAACGTTCTTTCTCTACCTACCCAGAAATTCTGCAAAGAGAGCGAGAAGCGCTGCTGCTAGAGACCCAAAGAGAGCAACAGAAGAGCCTCCAGAGACTACACATGAACCAGAGAGAGCAGCTGTTGCTCCAGAGGAAACAGGAACAACTAAAGGTGCTGCAGTCTCGCCTTCAGAACCGGATCAACCCCAACCAGTTAAGCGATCAGTCTCGCTCAGCCCTTCAGCAGCTGGATCAGCAAACCTTTCTACAGGAGCAGCTACAGCAGCAAATTCAGCGGGACCAGAATCAGCAGCAGATGATGCAGCAGGAACAGCAGATGCGACAACAGCAGCAGCAGCAACAGCAGCAACAGCAGCAACAGCAGCAACAGCAGCAAATGTCACAGCAGATGGGGTACAAAGACTCCCAGTTTTTCGCCCCTGGCCGATCTCCAGGTTCAGCTTCGGGGCAGCTTCAGGTGAGATCACTCTTACAAACTCACAGTTACTTACTTTACTTTACTGTATCCGTCCTCTTGTACCTCTAGGGCATCGAGGGGAGAAAGAGAGACAGACAGACAGGCAGGCAGGCAGACGGACAGACACACAGTCACACAGACAGACAGACAGACAGACAGATGACAGCGACAGTGAAGTGAAACTTTGTGAATGCTGCAACTTCTGTGCTTACTTACTTTCCTTTCTCCGTCCTCTTGTACCTCTAGGGCGTCGAGGGGAGAAAGAGCTTCCTGTCTCTAGCAAGTTTGATGGCCTGGCTGGGTGGGATATTGTATGTTCTCAGGGTATCCTTCACACCCTGGACCCAGGTCTTTCCTGGTCTTCCTCTTGCCTTGTACCCTGATACTTTCCTGTAGTAAGCTTTACTGGCTAACTGGTGAGGTGTCATACGCGTGAGAAGTCCAAATCACCTGATTATTTATGTAGTGGAGGACAGGTGTTGTTCCCACCATTTCTCTGATCTTGTTGTTTCTGACCATGTCTTGTCTGGTTTTGTTGACGGCTCTCCTAAGACATCTCATCTCGCAGGTGGTTATCTTACGTTCCAGACTTTTGGTCCGGGTCCATGTCTGGCACTGGCAGGTCAAGGTGGGGATGAAGATAGACTTAATGACTCTACAGTAGTGTCATTTGACGACAAATACATCGCGTTACTCGCTTTGGAAACTTAGCAAATAATAATTTAATATTTGCGTAATGGTCACTTCAAGCATGTCACAGATCTTTCCAAGCAGGTGATTGGAGGGGTCCAAAGATAGTTCCCACCCCTGAACCATTCTTTTGCTTTCGTCTTTCTATCTTGAATTTTTCAATCACTAAATTAAATAGACGTGATGGTGTCTATGCACTACTCTTAACTTAAAAAAATCAAATACTAGAATACTCAGATGGGTTTAATTAATGCGCCCGAGTCCTAAAAACCTTACAGTGACAAATCTTGAGCTGGGTCCAGTTCGACGTGAGACGGTGTCCTTGGATAATGTCCTGTGAGAAAATGGTGTGAACAATGAATTTTAATGTGTGAAGACGATCGTGTGTAATTGAAGAAAGACGTTGTCAAACATTTCTCAAAACAGAAAGGTGTGTTTTACTGTCAACTTTAATTACCAGTAATCTTGTAACATATTATGGGAGAAAGTATATGGGTCTGGGATATGTGTGTGTGTATTGTATGTATGCACATGTGTGTACGTGTGGTTATGTTTGTGTATGTTTGTGTTCATTTGAAATATTGATCCAATCGGTCATAACGTATCAGGATTTAACCCCTACCTCCCCCTGAAATCTACAAGCACTGATTGATTAAAAATAATTTGCTTTATTTTGTTTGAACAGTAAGCACTCACATCTTGTTAAACATCTTGCATCGACATACCACACACTTCCGAAACACGAGAAACTAAAGGGTACCCTTGGTATCTGTTCTCTCTACCCGTTGTCTAGAACTGGTCATCCTGCGTTCCCTCAGCTCTAAAAGGTCGTTAATGTGTTGATGTGCTTGTCTTTGCCAAAACTGAGCTAAGTTGTATATGGTTTTTTAAAAGATCATTGGAATGTAGAAAAGCAGAAAAAGTAGAAAGTACTAAGTTTTTAAAAATAGGAAAGAAGAAAAGGCGTTTGAAAAGTAGAAAGGTAGAAACGTTTTTTTTTAAAATAGAAAAGTAGAACATGTTTTCAAAAAGACGAAAAGTAGAAAAAGTTTAAAAAAAAAGAAAAATAGAAAAGAAGAAAAAGAGAAAAGGAAAAGAAAAGTACAAGAAAAGTAGAAACGTAGAGTGGGTGGTTGGCGGGTGCTCTGGTGTGGTTTGCTCCTTCTTTCCTATCCAAAAAATATCGTCCTGATCTCTCCTCATTCTTTTTTATGCTTGTTACTCTCTTGTATTCTAATATTCGGCACTTATATGAACGTATTGTTTTGCAAGTGCCGTAAAACGCTTACTAAAAAGAAGAAAGAAAGAAAAGAAGAAGAAAGTAGAAAAGAAGAAGAAAGTAGAAAAGAAGAAGAAAGTAGAAAAGAAGAAGAAAGTAGAAAAGAAGAAGAAAGTAGCACCGTAGAATCAAACTAAGAAAGTAGAAAAGCACACGTCAAATTCCCTATTTGTGAAGCATGCTGACAAAATGAGTCACTTCTCGGATTCGAGCCCTATTGCAGTAGATACATCACGCTTATAGGTGAAGGTTTTATAATTTTAAAGTATAAAATAATACAAGG
>NW_004797594.1:400581-411082 GCF_000002075.1 Aplysia californica
GCCAGATCTGTGACAGACATCCGCTATTGATGAGCTGCGATTTCCGGTTAAATTAATTGTGTCCACTAAAATGACCTGACACCCTGCGACAAGATAATTACTAAAAAGACATGCTTCTGTTAGTTGACTTTTTTTTTCAAAATGGTAGCGTTAGTCCTATCTTCTTCTGCCCTAATGAGTCACAATGGATGTGGGCACCCTCTATCCTGTTCCCAACTGGAACCATCTTTAATGTCACCGTGAAGTTCGGAAATGGTGGGCTCAGTCTCTGCTAAGGTGACATTGTGAGTGTTAGCCTATTCTAGCGGGCCAAGACAAGTGAAGAGAGGAGCTTAGTAAGTAGGTAGACAGTACAGTTGCAGATATGTTGGGGATTTCGTAATGGGGTTGTAGGTAGCAAGTTGACAACCAGGTTATAGATCTAGTCTTCATTATATACAGTAGTCAAATTCTACACCCTAACCATTTATCCCAGTTACACCTTTCGATATGCCGAAGGTCCAGGAAGTTGTCTCACTAACAAGACAATACCCAATGTCCGGATCGGATGCGGCAACAACTTTTTACTCATTTCGAGTCTTATTTAACTCGAAGTTGCGGAGATTCCGACACAGGATCCTCGAACCCGAGTCGAGAGGGAACAAATTGCCCTCCTGTGTCTGTTTGTACCCCCATATCGACACAGGCTGGATCAGAACACCAGTAGCTTCTATTGTGCCTGGCAGGGTTTTATGACACACAACATCCCAGCCCAGTAGACATATATAATATAATAATATAAAGCGTTATTTGGGAATGAACAATAACATTTTCCTCCACATCGGATTTACTGCACTGGCGTCTTCTGCTCAGAGTTGCTAAAAATCAACCCATAAATCAGGCGTGCTGACAAAATGAGTCACTTCTCGGATTCGAGCCCTATTGCAGTAGATACATCACGCTTATAGGTGAAGGTTTTATAATTTTAAAGTATAAAATAATACAAGGAAGGAATGCTATACTTAGAGAATATTATGGCACTAATAGAAAATCTACAAATTCGATCCTAGTGTCGATTTTTGGCCAATATCTCTATTTGCTGATTGCGAGAAGTAACCAATTTTGTCAGTTCGCCTCACATTTACTGGAGTCCTGGTCTACTCCACAGGGAAGCGTCCTCATCAACTCTCCCTCCGCGGCCATAATGACCAGCGGTCAACAGAACCAGGGATCATTCACGCCTGGCTCGATGCTCAGCGTCACCGGCGGACAGCCAGGCTTCCCCGGAGCTAGAGGTCCGCAGATCCTGGGCCCGTCCGCCCTGCCCGCCCCCAACCCCACCTCTCTCCCCGGACTCCCGCCCACACCCGTGTACACCAACGTGGTCAACCAAGGCGGGCTTGTGGGCAACACCATGTTGACTGGACAGGTGAGAGGGGGCGTGGTCACCAGCCCTGTGCAGCAAGTCGCGGTGCAGGGTCCGGCGACCACTTTGACCGTCGCGCAACCAGCTCTGTCTGTCGCACAACCAGGCATTTCGGTCGCTCAGCCTACCTTGTCCGTCGCGCAACCCGGAATCTCTATCGCTCAGCCCGCCCTGTCTGTCGCCCAGCCAGGAATCTCTATCGCCCAACCGGCGCTGTCCGTCGCACAACCGGGCCTGGCTGTCGCGCAACCGAGTCTGGCCGTGGCTACACAACCCGGGCTGACAGTGGCTCGGCCCGGGGCGTCTATCGGCCAACCAGGTCTATCCGTCGCGGCCCCGGCAGCCACAGTCGCCCTGGCGATGCCCTCCCCTGTCCTCACTCTCGCCCACCAGCCCACACTGGTCACCAACACCACGCCCAACATGGCGGCTCTAACGGCGCAGGCTGCACTACCAGGAACAGCAACAGCTGGGGGGATGCTGCCAGGACAAACAGCGGCCATGACAGCCGCGCAGCAACAGGCCAACAACCAGGCCATCGTGGCCAGCTCTCTGTCCGCCGCGCTAGGCATGATGGGGTTCAGCATGGACCCCAACTCTCTGGGCGGGATGGCGCCGTCTGCTGGTGGACCTGCCGCGATGGGGATGCCAGGGTATGGCGGCATGGCGGCTATGGGCGGAGCTATGCCCGGGATGGGCGGAGCTATGCCCGGAATGGGCGGAGCTATGGGCGGAATGGGCGGAGCTTTTGCTGGAATGGGCGGAGCTATGCCTGGGATGGGCATGCCAGGATTCGGTCCAATGGGAGGCATGGCCGGGATGGGAGGAATGATGGGAGCAAGTGAGTCAGCTTTAGAGGCAATGACCTGATTACTTTTCTCTTTGTCTTGTTGAATTGAATGATTTCTATATGCTCTACTATGATCGGATGAAGTAGTTCCTTTTTTATTCTTATTTCTCCCTACCGTTTTTTCATTTCGCCTTTTTAAAGACCCCTTGCTAATGTTTCTCCATTTTAAAGGCCCTGTTTTCCCCCGCTAATTTGACGATTTGTTATTTTTAAAGATCCATTTCTCCCTTCTCTCCAACGCCAAGATGAAAAAGAATGTGGTTCTAATTTTTTATATCTATAATATTATCTTTTCAAATGATAGTACTTGTCTTTTATCAGTCTGTTAGCGACACCATTCGCAGAAATTTTGAAGACATAAAGAAAGAAAGCCAAGTCTAACATTTTGCAAGAAATCTAGCGTCACTTAACTGTTCGATGCTATAATGATTTTGGAAGCTGAAATGAAAAGAGGAAAACTGAGATACATAATTCTTTTGGGAATAGGATGCGAGAAAACTGCTCTCAAGAGCTAGGAATCGAACAGATAAACATATTGTGCTATTTTGATGTCCTAAATGAGACCGTAAGTTTACTTCAACATGTCAAAATACCGTGACTGAATAAGCACATTTCAACGAGTTAAGACATTGGTATATGGCCTACCAAAAGATCCAAAAAGAAGGTTAAGAAAGAATTCACAGTACATGTATCTGAATGCAAGCGTACAGTTTTGAAGTTAAGAAAGCACGTAGACTTTGCTTTTTATACTAAGCAAAAAGGTACGTTAGGAATTTTCTACGAGGATGTATTTTGCTCAATGTATTCTGTGAGCTTTTTTTGGAGAAGAAATGAACAACTTATAGTAATGTAATAAAAGTCATTCTTTCACTAAAAAGTTGTCAGTTTCTCATTTATTTTCCTAGATGTATAAACCTCCCCCTAAAGAATTAACGCCCAACCAACTTGCATGAACCAAAAACTCACAATATGTTTATCTGTTGTTCCTACTCTATAAAAATCCTTAATCAAATTATAATGGACTAGCAATCCACGTACTACTGACAAAGTAATCTAAACTCCCAACTGTCTTAGTACCTTAGTCATCAGCTAGTTTCACTACAAGGCAAAGAGAGAAATACCCCATCTGTTCCATACCTACGTAGTCTCGTATTATGCACTTTCTGTGTAACTACTTAACTGTCTATAAAGTTGATATTCTTCATTCGGTGATCTTAGGGTAGTAAGAGGGACCTTTGGTATTGTTTGTTCTTCAATGTGAGAATCCACATTATCAGGATAATTAATGCTCTTTAGCCTTGACTATAGAGCATCTTTGTTGCTTTTTAGAAATTCGCCCTAGATCTACATTCCCATTTTTCTTACAGCCCGTAACCTTTTACAATAGTTCTTTCATTAACTCACCCCCTTTCCAGATCGTATTTATTTGTGTTCTCTTTCTCGTGAACAGAGGTTGTAAGCATTGAAGGGAAAATCCTAGGGTTCAAACAAACAAAAGAGGTAGACGAGTAAGTGGGGGAGGAGGAGGGGGGGAAAAGAAGGAGGAAGAGGAAGAAGGAGAGCAAAAAGAAGGAGGAAGAGGAAGAAGGAGAGCAGGGGGACGCGAGATAGAAACACTGTGGAGGAGGGGAGGAGGCAGTCGAGGGGGTCAAGAGCGCTAGAGAGCAAATTCTCTGACTTATGTAACAAAACTGATGTTTTGTGGTTCTTTAAGATTTCTTTTCTTTTCTTTTGATGTATTTGTTTTTTTCCGGACTTTTTACCAACTCCAGAAAACAATTTTGTGTGAATGTGTCTTAATTCTTTCTTTCAAACTGAATCTAACAATTGTTTGTGAGGGTTAGCTCCTTGATAGCATATTACAAGATGATGCAGCCTTTAAAAGAATGGGTGGGATTATCTTTGAAATAATCATACTTCCGAAACGGTAGGGGGATTTTCATGATCATTCTGTTTACTATCTCCGATAGGAAGACAGAAGAAGTTCGAAATTTCAGAATGTAGCAGTTCATTTAACAACAATTCGTACTTACTTACTTGAATGTAGAACTGGGGTCTCAGGAAGCTAAGGTGCTCCATGTTTCCTCGCCCCTCTTCACAAGGGTCTATTTCAGTGTGGGCAGGCTGATTGTCTCAATCATCAGCTAGTTGTTGTAGCCTAGTTTAATTTAAGCGAATTCCAGACTCCCAGTCAGGCTGGTAGGAAAGCTGAAAAAATCTTAAAGACGTTTTTGACGCTAATGTAAGTAATGAACGATTGAAAGAGGAGGTGGCAGTTCCGGCAGAAATCCAACCTCATACCATTTATCAGATGGAATGGTTGAAGACACAACTAGATATATAAGCTCTTCAATCTTCAAGGGTTTACTCATAAACATTTTTTTGATATTTGATTCTTCCAACTACGTCCTACTTTTCTTTGTCTTTGAACGTGTATGAATACATTGATTTCTTATTATATTATCATCAATATAACCCCCTTTTTCATTTTGGCACGTAATATTTTATATTACAATACTCGTAGTTTCGAATGTCCTTATATTATCCTTCTATTATAATAGAAGCCTGTAATCAAATTCCCCTCTATCTACCACATTATTCAACACTGTAGCACACTACAATGTACCGCACTATCACAGTATTCCATAATGTACTCACTAGCTGTAGCTCGAAGGAAGCGTCCGCTCACCAACAAACCACGTGACGACAGAGTCTGCTGACTCCCAGGCTCAATGATGATCCCACTGCTTGCAGTAGGCCCTCTCTCGTACCAGAAAATTCGAATATGTAAAACATGAAAAAAGAAACACATATTTTATCTGAACGGATCTATGATTCAGCTGGTCAGTCCAATGAATATTATAGCCACAACCAGGCTTCTCTGTAAAGAGAGTTTTGGTTTCTTATTCCCAGACAGTAGGTTCAATAACGGGTAGCGCCATTAGCTCTGGCATTATCTTGCAAGGCGACGGTGGCTCAAATTCCCAAACGGGACGCTCTAAGATTCTCTAGCGTTTTCAAGGCTTTCCATCGACCCAGCTCTGACCCATCAGAGGCAGACTCTCGAACTGGAGAGCCCCTAGCTCACAAAGAAACCTGGTGAGTTGAGATAAGGGTGTTGAAGGTTTGCCTTATACCGTGCCAGGTTAGATAAGGTAAGAGCGAGCAAGCGTTGAACCTTTGCCTTACCGTGCCCGGTTAGATAAGGTAAGAGCGAGCAAGCGTTGAACGTTTGCCTTATACCGTGCCAGGGTAGATAAGGTAAGAGCGAGCAAGCGGAAGACAAAGCTACTCACACCGGTGCACCGTGCCTCGGTTCTTCTTCCTCGACAGTGCACCCGGCGGCCGGCATGGGTATGTTGCCCTTCTTCTGGGACATGGAGAACCCCGACAGCCCGGGTGAGTAAACACACACGATCATTTCTTCACAGGTCAAATGTCACTAGAGGAGTACTTTTGGGTTGACAGTGAGAGGTTCAGAAGTGGTGACACATTGACTCTCTGGTCCAAAAGTCTTGTGGCAGTAGGCTAATGGTGAAGCGTGCTGACAAAATGAGTTACTTCTCAGATTCGAGCCCTGGTGAAGTTTAAAAAAATAATTTTTAAGTATGAAATAATAACAGGAATGTTATACTTAAAGAATATGGCGTCAATAGAATATCTACAAATTTGACCCTACCCTACTGTTGATTTTTGGACAATATCTCCCGTTGTGGATTGCGAGAAGTAACTCATTAAGTCAGCACAACTCACGCCTCTTGTCCAAAAGTTTATAATTTAGACCAATGATCAGATTAGATAGAGTTTTTGCTACAGTATCTTTCAATCTTGGAGTTCTGGTTGTTTTTGTCTTTGGCGAGTGCCCTGAACGAAACATAAGTGGACTTGAACTTTTATTTTGTGACACTCTATCATGAACAAAGGGGGCACTTTTTTCTAACATAATTAAGTTTTGCATGTTTTTTTCCTCGAAATTTATTTTCTTTTTCAATTTTCAGAATTTCAATAGTAACATAGCTCACTTTCTTTATTGTACCCTTTTTTCTCTCAACACTTTTATTTATTTATGCATAAATCCACTTCCCCCTTTTATTTATTTATGCATAAACCCACTTCCCCCTTTTATTTATTTATAATCAATACGTTGTATTTCCTTTTCCATTTTTCGCCCTTAATTTATTGTTTGGCTGAACGTCTACAACAACATCATACTTATCTCGAACAGACTGTGTTCACAACTGGTCGCTTTTAAGGACAAGTGGGCTAACCCAGATTTCGTGGGTTTCCAGAAATCTTCACCTACACCAAAAGTGGGCATTGCCCTACCTATAGGAGAAGTTTGGTTTCATTGGAGTGTATATTTGTTTAGTTATAGAGAAAACTCTCCTTGTCTTTTAGAGAAACTGAACAAGGGGCAAAAACTTTACCTTCCATTTTCTCACAACAGCATTTTTCGGGATAGCCCCCTTGTGCTTAAAAGCGACCAATTGTGACCTATGTTCTTTACCACGTTTAGCTTGTTGTTCATCTTTCTTGGATCTTTTCAGCTGCAGGGGGCGAAATGTTCGCCAACATTATAACTGGTTTTGTTTTTGTTCCTTTACCATTTTGTCCCTTAAAAAAAAGTACGTTCCCAGCCTATATTAATATGTCTCTCTCCGAACACGTTTCCTTTTTTAAAAATGGCGATGTGCTGCGAAAGCACTGTAACAGCATCCGTTTTCTTCGTCATCATCATCATCATCATCATCATCATCATCATCATCATCATCATCATCATCACCATCATCCAGTGCCAGATCTGTGACAGACATCCGCTATTGATGAGCTGCGATTTCCGGTTAAATTAATTGTGTCCACTAAAATGACCTGACACCCTGCGACAAGATAATTACTAAAAAGACATGCTTCTGTTAGTTGACTTTTTTTTTCAAAATGGTAGCGTTAGTCCTATCTTCTTCTGCCCTAATGAGTCACAATGGATGTGGGCACCCTCTATCCTGTTCCCAACTGGAACCATCTTTAATGTCACCGTGAAGTTCGGAAATGGTGGGCTCAGTCTCTGCTAAGGTGACATTGTGAGTGTTAGCCTATTCTAGCGGGCCAAGACAAGTGAAGAGAGGAGCTTAGTAAGTAGGTAGACAGTACAGTTGCAGATATGTTGGGGATTTCGTAATGGGGTTGTAGGTAGCAAGTTGACAACCAGGTTATAGATCTAGTCTTCATTATATACAGTAGTCAAATTCTACACCCTAACCATTTATCCCAGTTACACCTTTCGATATGCCGAAGGTCCAGGAAGTTGTCTCACTAACAAGACAATACCCAATGTCCGGATCGGATGCGGCAACAACTTTTTACTCATTTCGAGTCTTATTTAACTCGAAGTTGCGGAGATTCCGACACAGGATCCTCGAACCCGAGTCGAGAGGGAACAAATTGCCCTCCTGTGTCTGTTTGTACCCCCATATCGACACAGGCTGGATCAGAACACCAGTAGCTTCTATTGTGCCTGGCAGGGTTTTATGACACACAACATCCCAGCCCAGTAGACATATATAATATAATAATATAAAGCGTTATTTGGGAATGAACAATAACATTTTCCTCCACATCGGATTTACTGCACTGGCGTCTTCTGCTCAGAGTTGCTAAAAATCAACCCATAAATCAGGCGTGCTGACAAAATGAGTTACTTCTCACCATTCACAATTAATGGAGATATTGGTCAAATATCGACACTAGGGAAACATTTGTAGATTTTCTATTGATGCCATATTCTTTAACTATGCCATTCCTTTTATTATTTCATACTTATAAATTGTAAAAACGTCTCCTTTTTATGAGCGGTAGGTGTCTATTTCCATAAAGCTTCAATCCGAGAAGTAACTCATTTTGTCAGTACGCTTCACGTATGATCTGCAACACATGGGTCGGCTTCTTTCACCTCGAGTGTGTAAAGAAAAAGAACAAACACAAAACAAGGTTGAAAATAAAGACAAAACGAAAAAAAGGGGTACAAGAAACAAATAGGAGGAAATTACGTCCAATGTATACTGAACCAACAGAAGGAAAAACCTCATAATTTCATCTTTTTGAACTAAAACAAAGAGTTCAGTCACCGCACAATTTGACAACGCCGCCCTGCCCCGGGGCAATCCATCAGGGTTAGGATGAACGTCACAAGATCGTGTTGTAGAGACATTGTCAGGGTGGGGTTGTTGTTTTTTCAACGTAAAAGCGGAAATAACATAAATGTGTCCCGACGCGGTGGAATCAGGCTGTGGTCAATTTTTGGGCTTAGGGTGTTATAGGTAACATTTTAAGGCCTGTTCATTTGCCTTGCTTTTGGTGAAAAAATCATCTATCTTCAAAAGAAGTCGAAATATTATTTACGATTCAAGGATGTCAGGGTCGCCTGGTTTCAAAGGTTAAATACGGGAGACAACGAATGGCCGTCAAAGTTTTATAATTTCCATAGTTTGAGAGTCTTTGGAAACTGAAAATTAATTTTTTTGTGTGCCTTTAATCAATGTTTTTCACTTTAAAAAATTCACACTGAAATGTGTTTTTAAATGGATATAAAAGATGTTTAGCGAAGAAAAGAAAATTAGAAAAAAAAAATGCACCAAATCCCGAAAAATGCCAATTTCGTTGGTTTCATTATTTTGACGAGCGCCTGATTTCACCACGATGCTTCACAATTTGTTTTACGCCCAAAATACACTTGCCACATTTTGTCCATCATTCATTTCTACATTTGGAGTCTCCGAACTCAAACAACCGGCAAGATGGCTGGTGAGCCAAGAATATCTAATCTCTGTGCCTTACGCGGAATGTTCTTACCCGTCAGAGGAAAACCTCATTTATTCACCTTTTTGTACTAAAACAAAAGCTCAGTCACGGCACAGTTTGATTACATCGCTATATCCCGGTGTGTGGGGTCGGGGTATCTGGGCCCCAGTCCGTGCTCTATCTGCACAAAATGTACAAGTTGTTCCCACATCCGATCCGGACATTGGGGATTGCCTTGTTAGTGAGACAACTTCCTGGGTCTTTGGCATATTGTGGTAGGGAGGCCAGTTCCTTTCCACGCCGCCTTTACTTCCCCAACTCGAAGTCAGGTACCCATTACTGCTGGGTGGGCAGGAGGGGTACGAAAAAAACCGTGTCCGAACCGAGGCTCGAACCCGCACAAAATGTTCAAGTTTTAAAACTCCTATTTCTTTCTTTTCTAAGATAAAACCAAGCGACATTAATCTTTTTCTGTATTATTTGTGTGGATACTTTAAACTGAAATTTCTCAAAAGCTGGCGCTCATTTTATAACCACATGCTGATGTGAGCGCTGTAAAACATCAGTAAACCTGAACTATTTCAAAAGCGGCGCAATGTGATCCCGGGAAGAGTTTTGACAGACTCCTGGGGAAAAAAGTGGCCCTGGGGTCATTTTGTGCCCCCGGGGTTGTATTCTTCACATTTTAGATTACTTCTAGTGTGAAGATCTCTTTGAAACTTTCTGTATTTCTCAAAATATCATTTTGACAGACTTCTACGCAAAGCGTACGGATCGGATTAACAAGTAAATTTCCTCTTTGGAAAGTGGTGGCACAGAGTTCCCCACGTCGTATGGATACGATAGTAAAACAATACGTACGGATAGGGTTAAATCGTCTAGATATTTCCAATTTTTACAATCAGTCGGGATTTGAAAAGAGGAAAAGTAAAGATCCCCTTCACCTGAGCTCCCCCCTCCCAGTATTTCCCCCTTTCTGTTTTTTCCCTCATCATGAAAGACTTAAATCCTGTAGGGATTTTTAAAATCACTGTCTAATCCCCCTTCCTGGTTGCGCTCTGTGGTTGGAGGGTGTCACTGCCAGGTCTCTTGTCTTTTCTCCCCCTGTTTTTGTTGTCTACCTGTCTGTCTGCCTGTCAACCTGTCTCTCATGACTCCGCTACAATTTTCTTTTTTGGACAACTGGAGGGTTCTACTACTGGACAGGCGTGTGTTCTGTAGCGAATTGTTTGCTTTGACGTCTCACGCAGGAGATTCGACCTCGATTCCCGAATGGGGAGGACATTTGTATCTAGTATCTCGTTGATCTTTTTGTTGGGATGTTGTATTCCTCTCAGCCCAGGTCTTTTTGTAGGGATGTTGTATCCCTCTCAGTCCGGGTCTTTCTGTGAGGATGTTGTATCCCTCTCAGTCCGGGTCTTTCTGTAGGGATGTTGTATCCCTCTCAGCCC
>NW_004797594.1:413034-428130 GCF_000002075.1 Aplysia californica
ATAATAATAATAATAATAATAACCATACTATGTTTTTCTGTTATCAATGTATACAATCTCTCAGAGACCTAGCTACAACGCGTAAAATTAACTTTAATCTTTTAAAGCGCTCATTTCTAAAGTATCGTTCTTTAAATCCCCCCTTCCCTCCCAAACTCAAGGGGACCTTAGTGTTCATCATCATCATCATCATCATCATCATCATCATCATCATCATCATCATCATCATCATCATCATCATCATCATCATCATCAATGCCTTTCACCCCTAGCAGGTTATAGGCCACATACAAGCTCCTTCCATTTATCTCTGTCCTGGGCCATCCTTCCAAGCTCGTTCCAAGTGAGCTTCATCTCTCTCAAGTCCCTTTCCACACATCTCCTCCTTGTTTCCCGTGGACTACCCCTGCTTCGTGCTCCCTGTGGGTTCCACTGCAGTGCCTGTCTTCTGGAATTTCCGCTGGGCTTTCTTAGTCCTATTTCTACTTCTATATCCTTTTGTCCTGTCCTTTCCCACAGCTCTTTATTTCTTATTCTATCCTGCCACTTAATTCTTCGGATACTCCTCATACATCTGTTGATGAAAGTCTGGACTTAATTTAGTAATAGAGTTCATCACTCTACTCTTTTCTCATTAACAATTCTCACTTACACCACCATCCTATATCCCCCTCCCCTTTCTCCTTGGGGAATTATCTGATAGCTTAGAGTTAGAGATTATCACTACACTCTTTTCTCATCAGTATTTCTCACCAATGTCATCATCGTGTATTTCTCCTCACATCATCATCTTGTGTTTTTCTCGCCTACATCATCACCCTATAATTTTCCTCTACCACCTCCCCCCCCCCAACACCCACCAGGCGGCGCTGGTCTGATGGTCCCCCCGGCCGCACCACCCGCTGACGTCACAGTGGTGAGCCCAGCAGCCGCCGCCGCGGGCCCGTCCGGCCCGACCTTGATGGTCACCGGTGACGTCACCTCGGGCGCCGGAATAAGCGGGCTGAGCCGCGCGGACTTTAACGCCGCTGTCCAGTCGGTCACTGACCAGGCCCTGATGGCTGTGAAGACGGCGTTTGCTTCCAGACAGGGTGAGTGCGGCACAGCGCAGGCCAAGCCACGAGCGTAGTTGGCTGTGGTTCGAATCTCAAACCGGGGACAAGAGATTTGGGGTGGGAGGGTAGGGTGGTATTCTACGACTGGGTTGTTTCATGGCTCTCAACCCTCTCACTTCGTTGCAAAAACAAACAAACAAACAAACAAATAAATAAAACCAAACCAAACCAAATCAGACCAAACAAAACCTAGTAAAACAAACAAACAAACATACAAAACAAAACAACAGCAGATGGATATTTAAGAAATGGGAGTTCTTGCTGTATTATGCTCCCAGCGTACATGGCTGGGTCATGTCAAAGGTGGATGACATGTCTGAAAGTTACGGCCCTATAAAAGCACACACCAGTGTCGAAAGGACCGTTGAGCCCATACAATTCCCACCTATTATGTGTTGATGAGGGCGTAAAATATATTCAACCATTCATCAAATACACTGGCGGCTGTGGTGTAGCTGTTAGGCACTGTGCCTTCCCACGCGGAAGACCTGGGTTTGATTTCCCATAGGGAGAAAACCTTTTATCGAGAGCCTCGGTCTTTCTGCTGGGTTGTTGCGTCCCTATCAGCCGGCATTGTCCTTTACAGGCAGGGCGGAGCCTTGCTCTTAAATGGATTTACATCATGTCAACGGGGCGTCAAACACAATATTAAGTATGAAAGTTGATAACCAGATAAACGAACGGGATACAACATAGTATATGAATGAAAAATGATAACCAGATAAACAAACGGGATACAACATAGTATATGAATGAAAAATGATAACCAGATAAACAAACGGGATACAACACAATGTATATTAATGAACATAAATGAATAGATTATAAACAAACGGAATGCAACACAATGTATATTAATGAACATAAATGAATAGATTATAAACAAACGGAATGCAACACGGTATATGGATGAACATTAATACATAGATAAATAAACGGAATACAACATGAGCATACAACACTTACATTTCAAATCAAAACAGAACAATCAATAAACCATCAAATTATTTTCCTAAATTGTGTCTATGACAACGTAAAACACTGACATTTAAAAACAAAACAAAACAATAAACACAACATGGTCCCCAGGCACACCGGAAGCAGCAGCCGCAGCCGCAGCAGCCTCGGTGACGTCATCAGCCATGGACACGTCAGTTCTTGTGGCCCAGGCCATGCAGGCGGCCAGTGACGCCAAAGTGGGGGCCACGGGAAGTGTGGGGTCGTCATCGCCGCTGTCGTCATCGTCGTTATCATCGTCGTCGTTAGGCGCGGTGGCGGGAGCAGAAGGTTCGGCTGTCATTATAGCATAACAATATAACAGTACCGCCAGTAGTAGATGGGAGAGGGACTTTCACTTTTACTATTACTTTTCTCAAGGGATTCTTGATTTACACGATTCATTTTTTAAACAATTGTTTGGTTTTTTTCCCATTCTTTTCGAATTATCACTACTGACTACTCTTTTGTCAATCTGAAATCAAGCTCACTGTTAGTTTTTCAAAGTTTCCAATATCATGGTGTTTGTGTTACTAAGATGTTTGTAAAAAGTAACGTCTGTCAGATCTGTATTTTTTACTCTTCATATTCTGAGTAATTAGGTGGCGTCGGTAGCCTGTTGGTTAGGCTACCAGAACTGTAATCGTGAGATTGCGGGTTCGGGGTTCGAGCCTCAGCTCGGTCCGACGTTGTGTCCTTGGGAAAGGCACTTTACACGAATGCCCCACTTGGCTCGATCCTTTCGGAGATGGACGTTCAACTCGGAGGTCCCTCCTCTTAAATAACCTAATAGTGCTGATAGGGGCGTCAAATGGATACCATCTCACCATGTTTTTAATAATTAGCATTTTGTTTTGTGAAATTAAAGTTACAGAAGTGCAGACGAATGCACGTATGGGTTTAAAAATATCAAACTCGCCAGATTGTTCTAACCACCATCGTTCAAGCCACCATGGTGAAATGTTTAGTTCTGTTTCAAGAAGACGTCCATTTTGTGAGCAATGATCAAAATTCATGTGCCCCTTTATGTAATATCTAGAGCTATGTAGGTCATGGATCTTAACAAGGCTGTGAACGTATAAAATTGTCCGTTTGACTTGGAGAATTACGTTATAATTCAGGAATCTAGGAATATTTCCCCTCTGTGACGTATAACTGTTAGTAGGTCAAAAACATGTGTGTTGAACATTTGTTGATTAGGCTCAGTGGTTTTCTTAGATGTCTGCTCTTTGTTTCGCAGCCTTGCGTTAAAAACGACAATAAAAAGCTTCAAAACAGATACCGTAGTTCAAAGCCTTATCATCGAGTTAATTACTTTGATTCAGCCAAGTTAGAGTTAAATTTAAGATATCATTCAGTCGTGCACAAAGAGTCTTCGCTACGTGCGATATATCCGTACTTTTTCGTACTGTTAGATACCTTGAGGATGGGGGTGGTGGCGGAGTGGTTAGTGCGCTCGTCTCCGGAGCGGAAAGTCCGAGTTCGCCACCTCCTGCCCACCCAGCAGTAATGGGTACCTGACTTCGAGTCGGGGAAGTAAAGGCGGCGTGGAAAGGAACTGGCCACCCTACCACAATATGCAGAAGGCCCAGGAAGTTGTCTCACTAACAAGGCAATCCCCAATGTCCGGATCGGATGAGGGAACAACTTTACTTTTTAAAGTATCTTACAGTAAAAAGAGTTGGCGATTTGGGGATGAATTGTCCACCAGTTATGTTTTACCTGTGCAGTGTTATCCCAGCTTCCTGTCTTCCTCTCTCTGTCTGTCAAAGAGCATGATGGGTAGGAAGAAGAATGTTTTGTCAGTTTGGGGTTTTGGTTCTGTCTGACTACAAAAAAAGAGAAGATAATAATAATAATGAATTGTCAGAACGGATTTGATGTGTTTGTTCCTCGTGGCTCGTCCAGTATGACCAAAGGGTGTGGGTGGGGGGCAGGAAGTATGATGTGGCCAGGGGTTTAAAATTAAAATATTCGCAATTCGCGTCAAAGCGGATTAAAATAATTACGTGACCTGAAGGAGTCGAAAGTAACGACGTAAAATGAAGTAAACAACATTCTAAATGGCTAGTGGTGTTGTAGCCCCTGCCCTGTATCACCCCCCCCCCCCCACCAACACCCTCTCGTCTGCTATCTTTGTGTTTGTTTGTGCAGCAGTGCGTGTTTGTTTGTTTGTGCAGCGATGCGTGTCTTTCCCTTGTTTTACGTCGTTCTATTCTGACGGGGACACATCTTCACTACTTTGATACAAGCCACTGCAATAAATGATTTGATGACATCACAAGACATGCATTCTTCATTTTTATTCACCGATCTCTTCCTAGCTGCCATTGTAAAGATAGTTTAATGTTCAAAGCACGTAACGTAATCAGCGTCAAATAGAGACCAGTCACTGCATCAAGGTAAAATCGTTCCTGTAGACATTTGTAGGGCATCGTGGGGAAATCAGATGCTCGTCCAAATCAGGAGATCCCCGAAATTGGAACTTTTCGGCCATTTGGATTTTTTCCCCGAATTTTTGTTTTTTGGCTCAACACTTAAAAACACATTTCCATGCGAATTTTACTGAAAAAAAGTTGATTAACAGCAAAAATAAAAATGTACATTTTCAGTTTTCAAGGAATCTCAAGCTATAGAAGTTACCAAACTTTGGCGGCCATGTCCCCGCAAATTTTACCTCTAAAATCATGCTATCCACACCTTTTTCAATCAAAAATATTTCTATTTCTATTCAAGACAGATGGATATTCTTTTCATAGAAGGCAATGCAAATGAAAAAAAACTTAATGATGATACCAATAACTCCACATGCCCAAAAATTAAAGAGCGCCTGATTCCACCACCCCGTGAAACATTTCCTTGACGGACATTTACAGTGTCCGGAGACTCTAGTTGCAGCTGATGAAGCTCTTCTGTAAAATCAGCTAAAGGACTATGACATGATTAAGAGGTTCTGAAGTAGTCAGACTTTTTACATGAAAGTTCGTATGATTCAAATCGGACTTTGTCATTTCAATGACAAGAAAAGGACAACACCCACCTTCCTTTTCCCTCTCTTCCATTCTCTTTCTCCCTTTTCCACACTCTGCTCCCCCCCCCTTCTTTCTCTGGGCCCAAAACGTAGACACTTTGGAGAACAATAAAGCATATGGCAGAAATGTAGACAAAAGCTGTAATCCCCATTTTGCTCGAACACCATTGTTTTCATCTCCAATATCCTTCGTCTTTTACCATTCTACAGTTAACGACATCCAATCCCATGAACTTGTGTGCATGTAGAAATACATACACAGGACGCAGTGGTTTGGTGGGCGGTTGGTGGGTGGAGGCACAACGGTCGTGTTTTCCTCTTCCACTTCCTCTCAACGCTACGACGTTGTCCTTATTAGTTGCCAGTGATTCTTGCTGATCTTTTGTGACTGTTCAGTTCTAGAACTCCAAACAAAGTCCATTCATCTTTCCATTCCAGAATAATGAATAGACATCTCGCCAACTCAGAATTACAAAATTCTATCTGTTCAGTACTTAATTTTGAGAGGTGTGACGTCAAAATGTTTTAGTGTCACAATATTTCAAGCTTTTCCAATTCAGATCTTTGGATATCTAGATAACGACTCCATTCCTACGAGTTTGATAAAGCGGATAGAACATTTCCTTGTTGGCCTCACAGTCTGAGTTACTCAAAACAGCCACAGAAGTCAGATAGGACTTTGTAATTCAGAGGTAGCAAACTGTATGTATCCATGTATATGTATATGTATGTACGCATATACTATGCATGTACGCCTACATAATATGTATATGTATATAAATAAATATATATATATATATATATATATATCTATATATATACACACATTGCATATATTGATGCATGCAGCACATGTATATGTACATATTATATAAATACGTGGAAAAAGTTGGATTATCAAAAACCAAAACTTAGAAGAAAAGCCCAACAGATTTTTCTCGTCAATGACAAGACGAAAGAACCAGCGCTTCAACACGTTTTATTCCAGCGTCTGTGGTGAGCTGTGTGACTTTCAAACTTTCACACTGAAGACCGTGCATTCTGTTCTTACTGATAGATTGAAAAGAATTCTTTTCCATCTAGCCTCCTGAGCACTTTGCTGGAATGTAGTATCCTTCTGGGGCTAGCTGGCCCTGACAGACAAGGTCAAATCGACTTCCTAATTTATGTCCTATATGTAAGACGTGCTGACAGAATGAGTCAATTCTCGCAATCCACAAATGGAGATATTGGCAAAAATTCGAAACTAGGGTCAAATTTATAGATTTTCTATTGATGCCATATTCTTTATCTATAATATTCCGTTTATTATTTCATACTTATGAATTGTAAAAACTTCTCCTATTTATAAGCGTGATGTATCTATTTCCATAAGACTTCAATCTGAGAAGTTACTCAGTTTGTCAGCACACTTCATATATTACGATTATAGGTGTGCTTAATGGTCTCAGTCAATGAAATCCTTCCCAAAGTGACATAAGATTTCGTATTGCGGCACAATTTCTCAAAGACTTTTAGCAAAGATGTAGCAAACATTTTACAAAAAGTTGACGAAGATTTAGCATGAATTTCCGCAAAGAGTTAGCAAAAATTACACCAAAAATTCACCAAGATTTAGCATGGATTTTACAAAGATTTAACAAAAATTTCAAAAAGATTTTGTAAAGATTTCAGAAAGATTTGTCATGGATTTCACAAAGAGTTAGTAAAGATTTCGCAAAGACTTGGCCAATATTTGGCAAGGAAATAGAGAACTTTTTTTCGTCTCTGAAGCTTCCATCCATCTGTCTACCTATCTACCTATCTACCTATCTATCTATCTATCTATCTATCTATCTATCTATCTATCTATCTATCTATCTACCTATCTGTCTGTCCGTCCGTCTGTCTGTCTGTCCCTGTAATATGCATGGAATGCCATTACATAACTGCATGGACTTATGCAATATTTAAATCATATATCTGTGAAATGACAAGAAATACTAACCAGTACTAATAATGCCAATACTAACGATTTTACTACGCTGAACTAATCTATGTACCAGGGTGTTTCGATAACTATTTCGGGTATATCATGTCTGCCTTTTGGAAGGACATGATGCTACTTTTGATTTTATATCCCATATTTTTAAGGCGGCTTTGGAAAATCTCCTTAACTAGAGCACTGATTTGTATTATCTGCAGGCAAAAAAAAAAGTTGATTTCATCTCAGGTCGTACTGTGACCAAAATGAGTTCGTAGAGTTGATAGTTTTCCATAAATTAAATGTTCCAAAATCGGAAATGTTCTCTTTTTAAAAAAGCATGTTAAAATGGTGTTAAATTGGAAATGTTTCTCCCCTTTCCCACTTCCCCTGATAAGTACTATGTATTTTAATGTAATCTGTTCCCCAGTCAACTCGGTTCCTATCCTGGAACCAAATAACGTAATGAACAGGTTTGACAATGACAAATTTGACGTTTATGTTCCAAGTTTTGTTTTTTTCTTTGGGTTGTCGTCACTGAGTGTAAGATGTGACAATCTGCTGAAGCTACCGATTCTAAAAGTGTCTCTTCGGCAACTTCCTGATTTTCCTAAGCTGCCCCCCCCTTCTCCCTTTCTTACCTCCCCCCTCCCCTCCCCCACACACTTATAAATAGATATCTATGTATGCTTGACTTTGAATTTTTTTAAAAAGAAGCACGTTGGTATGATGATAGCAACATCAAAGGAAGGAAAAAATTAGACTGAAACAGCACGAAAAGGAAAGGAACAGAAGTTGGTTTTCAAGTATAAGTATTATTCTAAAGACACCAAAGATCTGACGAACTAATGTCCGGGACGCAATGTTTACGCTTTCCTCCTCACTCACAAACAAGGCAGTTTGGGTTATTTTTGTCAAGTTTAGTTTCAGTAAGGTTTTACTGCGCTCGCAACTGCATAAGGTCATATGAGCGCCCAGGGGTGGATGTCAACAGAGAAATCAAAATGGGGAATCAGGCTTACTCTGCTCACCTCTCTAGCCTCAACAGCACAAAGTCTGCTTCCACTATCAAGGCGCCCAGGAAATAGCAGTTCACAAGGGAGTGACATTCACAAAAGAAGTAGAGGAAAAATAACGATAGTAAGGATGCGGAAAGAAAAAGCAGTAGTCCCCTCTATTTTGTTCCGGCACAGTATGAGCATGACATTGATAAATCAGCCCATTTGTGTAGGTAATTTTGGTGACGTGTTGTCTCCACCGTGTATATGGGCGCTATTCCGGGCTGTTTCAAACGCAACTACACTCCAGCAGCGAGACATAAAACATCGGATACTCGAAAACTGAATTTCCCTGTTGGCTTTGTGGGAATCGAAGTCCTTTTTTCAAAAGAACCCGAAAGTGTTGTCATGAAACAAGAATCCATATCGGTAAACACAGTGCATTGTGCACGACAGAGAGAGAGAGAGAGAGAGAGAGAGAGAGAGAGAGAGAGAGAGAGAGAGACAGAGAGAGAGAGAGAGAGAGAGAGAGAGAGAAGGGATATATGATTTGGGAAGGGACTTTGTGTTCTTCCTCCCCGCTGAACTTACTTGCTGGCATTACGTTGATTGCTCCACGTTACGTAACGAAATTATTGAGGACGTTAACCGCTTAATTCCTTAACCCTGTCCGTACGCCCTGGGGTCATTTTGTACGCCCTGGGTTGTATTCTTCACATTTTAGAATACTTCTAGTACTAATATCTCTTTGAAACTTTCAGTATTTCTAAAAAAATCATTTTGACAGATTGCTAAGCAAAGCGTACGGATCAGATTAACAAGTAAATTTCCTCTTTGGACAGTGGTGCACAGAGTTCCCAACGTCGTATGAATACGATTGTAAAACACGACGTACGGATAGGGTTAACCTTATGTCATGACCGCACGAGGGTATAGCGAAAACCTCCGCTAGAAATGTCAGTGTCCTATCCCGTAAAAAAAAGCAGGAAAGCTTTGCAAACGTTTGTGGGTTTCTCTCCTCAAGTGCATGTAAAAGGAAACGAGCTTGTTATGGGTGGCTTTGTAAGCTGACAAGGCGAAGGACCGTCGCAATACCTGTGGTATATTATGGTAATGGCAATGGACGACGGTAAGATAATTGGATGCGGTAATAATAATGGGATGAGGTAATGATAGTTAGTGGTAAACGGTTATGGTTATGACAAGCGGTAAAGGTAAGGGAAGATGGTTAAGGCAATGGTAAGTGGTAACGGTAAAGGAAAACGAAACGGTAATGGTTATGGCAAGCGGTAAAGGAAATGGAAAACGGTAAATGTAATGGACGACGGTAAATGAAATGGACGACGGTAATGGTAATCAATCCCTGAGTTGGAAATGCAACACAGCAGTGATTATAGACCATAGAAATGTTTTTAAAAATACGGTGAGTATAATAGAACATAGGAACTATAAAAAAGTGGCAATGATGAAGACATACGAGACAGTTCAGGAACTCAATAAGTATCTTATACTTTGGAGCTTTTCATAAAAAGTATAATTAAATTGTAAGAAGATACCCCAAGCATTTATCCCGACCAAATAGATCAACAATAACTCCAAGGTCGAATGGAAGTCTCAACGACGTCCAGGCACCACGGACAGGCAAGTAGAACATCTTTTTTCCCCTCGTTGAAATTTTAGTGAAACGATTCTGGTTGTTTTTGTTTTTCTTGTAATCTCATGGAAAATTCCGCTTCACAGACGAGAGACGCTATTTCCGGTAAGTTTGAACTATGACATTCCGACGATTGCTGAACACGAATATTTTGTACCAGAGTGTTGATCATTTCTGGGCTGCTATTTGCTAAAATGGTGAGCGCAATAACGTCCATTCAACATTTTGCGACCTCAGTGCTTTCTTGTCGTATCTCCATTTTTTAACAGGGAAAATGTGACTTCTTCTTAAGCTCACTATTTGTTATGAACCGTTTTCATTGCTATTAAAAAAATATAGCACCGTGAAACACAAGGCTAGAGATATGGACGGCCGGACTTCGCATGCAGCGATTTAGGTCACGGATTTGACTCAAGACGCGAAATGTCGAGGTTGGAACTGGAAAGTGGTCCGCATTCATTCTGACATCTCCGTCCTATTATGAGGTCGCTCAAAAAAGACACATTGTGAGTGTATACCCGGCTTGTGGTTCCTGCCACGGGTAACTAGCCTGGATCGTGTGTATTTATCACAGGGGAGATAATATTATAGGTTAATCAGGACATGTTGTGTGTCATGTTAACTCTTTAGATCTTGAGTTTTTTCCACTGTTTCCAGGAGTTTTTTCTAGTCACCTGAACCTAGTGCACTATGTCTCATTAGAACCCCAGAAACTTGCCTCCAACTTCTGAATGGCGAAAACAAAGGCTTAGTCATTACTAAAAATTATGAATCTGGAATAGTTCCGAAAAACAAGAAGAAACTAATAGCACTAAATAAACCGCAACGGTAGTCACTAGTATCGGACTCTCGATGAGGTTTAAAGACTTAAGTAGTTGGCCAGCTGGACATTTTAACACAGCCGCCTTCATAGTTAGCAGATACAGATATTTTCTCTCGTTTTGCTTTTATCCTTCCACAGATTAGTTTTATTTAATTAGTCTTAGAAAATAAAACAAAATAATTACGAAACTTTCTCAGGATCAGTAAGAATTACATCCTTGCGTCTTTAACCATTTTTATTTACACAAACTCCCCTTTTCAACTCTTATTGTTTAAAATAATGATGTGTTATTCATATTAACAGTGTATTCATTTATTTACTGTTGTGAATTCCCGTGTGCTTCTTTAATGTAACCTACACGACAGTGGCAATATCTACTGCTGCCCTTTTGGACAACTTCCCTCATTGTATCGAGCATTTTGTTACTCAAGGTTTTTTTCCAACCACATCCCTTATTCTTATATTTCTAATGCCTATGTCTACTCCATCCACGTATTTTCAATTGACAAGCTCAAATATTTAATAACTTTACGTTTCACTAGCACGTTTGTACTACCTTCATGTATGTTATCCATAACGATTATCTTCAATATTGCGGTCAAATATTCATAGCGCAAATTATTGTCAAATATTTCCTAAACTATCGAACATAGACTCTTCAACTTTTGCACAATGACATGTATCAATTTGTCTTAACATATCAATATTTTTGTAAACACCTGTACACTGTATTCTGGAAAATTCCTTAATAAATACAAATAAAAAATTCAAGTCGAAGTTTTTACAGGTTTTCAAATGTTTACAGCTAGATATGTAGGACAATATTGCTTTTAAAAGAAAGTCCGTCATTTTTTTTCTAAGCGCGATATTACGCTTATTGAACGCATGTTTTGAAAAACCTCTGGTTCTGAAAGTGCTCACTATAATCAAAGAGTCTACATAACAAGAGGGGCCACTTCTCTCTTTGAGCCAATTAAAAAAGTGTCCTCAAAATTCGGTGGCGCCCTCTTCGCAAAAGCGCACCTTTAGCGAACAGAGTTATCCTACTTGAGTTTAAAAAATCAAAGTGAAACTAGCAAGTTTTTGAATGAATTTCGGAAGTACGCTTTTTTAAAATGGTTACGCTGACAAAAAACCTCTTCCGGAGGAAAGGGTGATTGTTTTCTTCGTTGATTTGACTTTAGAATGAAAGGCGAGAGGTCATTAAAATAAAAAAATCCTAAAACTCCACACTGAAGGAACCCGAACTGCTGATGAACAGCAGTCGATCTGCGCACGCAAGGAGGTGCTATTCCTATTCTTCTTCTGGAAAAACGAAAGAGAGCTTCAAAACAGACTGCAGCGCCATCTGAAGCAAAGAGCGAACTTCCTGCGGGCACTTTTTTGGCTGAGTAGCCCATCTTGTTATTTACTATCTTTGCTATGATATAATTAATTTCTTGTAACTAGCCAAGGTTTTTCCACTAAAAAGTGTCACTGGTGAGCTGTGACGTAGGCCATATAATGCGTATACAAAATGTATGTGAGAAGTGGGAAGTGCTGTGAACTATACCATTTTCTGCGTGATGGAGATTTATAGTATTTTATATAGATTTATGAAGAAAGGTTTTTGTCGATCGAGCCTCGTTTGTGGTGGAAAAATATGATTAAGTTAAGACAAAATTAACACAAACCGCTGTGCAAACTACGGAGGAGAGTGGTTCGCCCGTTAAAGAGATATTTCAGGATAAGTTGCGTTGCGCCACGAATTTCTGACCGCACTGTATTGCCTATGTTTACTCTATACACGTATTTTTAATTGACACGTTCATACATTTAACTAATTTAAGCTTCCCTAGCACGTTTTGACTTACCTTCATGTAAGTTTATCCACAATGATTATCTTCTTGCCCCCCCCTTCCCTCCCTTTTCAGCATGCTCTATATTTGTTATATACCTTCTTACACAATGTCCAGCAAACAAACCCCCACCATTTTGTTCTACACCTTCTTCACTACAAAAGCCACACAAACACCAGGCATTCGTCAACTCGTAGACAGATTCCTGCGTATGAGTTTTTCCCATTTAAACTTTAGTGGTGAGATTTTGTCGCGGGAATTTCACGCCGTCGTACGCATCTGAAACTAAAACGTTGCAGAGAAACGACACCGTTAAGGACAGACAGACCCAACAGACAGACACACAGACAGACAAACAGACAGGCAGATAAAAAAAACCAAAGTAAAAAAAACACCAAACAAACACAATACCGTTTCCATCTAACCTATACCGTTACGTTTTGACCCCCCCCCCCCAGCGTTGGCCCCCGCCCCACCACAAGTGACGCCGCCCCTGGCAGGGACAGAGAGTGAGCTGGAGTACGAGTACGAGGCGGGGGACGGGACGACCACCACCACCGTGGCCCCACCCCTCCTACAACACCCACAGACACACACGGACAAGGGTCAGTAATAACAGTCGCTGTCACCTCAGGTTCAAACTGTCTATCTTAACATAGCAAAGATCTTACACCCTTAAATAAATAAATAAATAAATAAATAAATAAATAAATAAATACCCCCATTACCTCATTTTATTTACATACCACCTTCAGACCAATAGTTTTGTACATACAAGAGCAATCACCTATGACAAAACGCCCTTTTTTATTTTGGCGTCAATTTTTTTTTTTATTTGCTAAATCGAAAGCCTGATCAATCAGTTACCCCACTTGTGTAAAAAAAAAATCAAAGTGAAACTGTGACTTGTTCTTGAATTTAATTAGAATTCAAATTTCAGAAGAACGTTGTTCTGATTGAGCTGACAAAAAAAAAACACCCCTCTACTTCTCGAAACTCCTGTGAATAAAAAAGGCATTTTGTCAGCTTACGGCAGCATAGCGTAAACAACGACAGCTGCAGTCGGTCAAACTCACTCAACACTGTGTCTTTGTTTCTTCGTTGCCTTCCCCAGGAAAGGAATGGGGAACTTATTCTGTTGGTGAGTAACCCCTGCCCCGGATATATAAAAGTATATGGTCGCTTTTTAGCACAAGGGAGCTATCCCAAAAAATACTGTTTTGAGAAAATCGAGGGTAAAGTTTTTGTCCCTTGTTCAATTTTTTTTAAAGACAAGGAGAGTTTTCTCTAAAACCAAACAAACATAATAATATACACATCAGTGAAAGCAAACTTCTCCTATGGGTAGGGCAATACCCGCTTTTGGTGTTGGTCAAGATTTCTGGAAACCCGCAAAATCTGGGTTAGCCCGCTTGTCCTTAAAAGCGACCATATTATTGTTACATACCATGGTTTATCTGAAAACATTTGCCAAGAAGAAGGGGCGAAGCAGAATCTTCATTTTTTGTCTTTCAACATAGTGGCTTTGGGATTAAATCAAATGAGCTGATAATATTCGGAAGAGTAATGAGCCTGTGTTATATCAGTATATCATTCATGTCATTTACATTATCCTGGGAGGAAGAATCATTCATCCTGCTTCAATGCAATTGACTCCACCAACCCCCTCCTCTAGAAAAAATAACCACCCTAACACGCTGAGCTGACACAGCTATAAGAACAAATAATAATATTATATACACGCATATATATATATAATATAGTATATATATATATCTATATATCTATATATTTATGTATGTATATATTATAGTATAATAAGATATAGCTCTTACTTAAACACCTCCCGAGAACTTGTTCTGACCAGTTGTGTCATTTTCTCACCAGGAATTCCACATGGGTCGTTCGAGAAACTTCTGGACAAGCTCATTGTTATATTTAGTAAGTATGTGTGGTTGGCAAGTTGACAAGTTGGCATTACTGAGGTTTTGAATGGATTTGAATTATGAGTAGACCCCCTCCCCATTCCAAACCGCTTAAGAAAATAATTTAAAATGTCCTCACACATGACGTAATGACCACCTTCTTTATCTTGGAAAAAATAATGAAGAAACATAACAACTGTATGTTTTCGGCTTACCATAAACAATAGGGTGTTATATCAACAAAACGACAACAATAACAAAACTTTGCTTTCCTTGATTCCATACCCAGACATCACCACGCCCCGCCCCCGTCTCGTGACCACCACGACTACGTCACGGCCCACCACGACCAATGAGGAGATGGCTGAGGAGGCGGCTGACAGACGTCAGGCCCAGGCAGCTGCAGCAGCAGCGTCCAGGGGGCGCTCGGGCGGATGGTCGCCGTCGATGACTGGTGAGTTGTGGGCTGGATTCGATTCATCACCATCTTCATCATCATCATCATCATCATCATCATCATCATCATCATCATCATCATCATCATCATCATCAACAACAGCAGCAGCAGCATTGGTACAAAATCAAATTAGCTAGGGAGAGTCATGATTTTTTTTTCAGGCAGAAAATATAAATAACATTCTTTTTCAAAAATAATTTTAAATCGTCTCAACGTTTCACCATGTAGGCTTCCTCGGGAGCTATCATCATCATCATCATCATCATCATCATCATCATCATCATCATCATCATCAT
>NW_004797594.1:429368-430058 GCF_000002075.1 Aplysia californica
TGTATTTGTGTGTGTTATGTGCGTAGTTTATTCGTAGGTGTATGTGTGTGTCTAGGTGTGTGTGTGTATGTGTGCGTTTGTGTATGTGTGTTTGTGTATGTGTATCTGTGTGTGTGTTTGCATGTGTGATATTTGTGTTCTTTCCTTCCAGAAGCTATAAGGCAGTTTAGCTCGGAGCAGAAAGCCATGTTCGTGGACTACTTCGACTATTTCTACAACCAGTTCCTCAACTTTGGTACGTGACCTTCACCTTGAACCCTCTCACTTTTATTTGTAATTGTTGGCATTTATGAACTTTTTCTCTAGTGGCTTGAGCTGTACTGTTTCAATATTTGTAACTGAAATTTGTTTTTCGTTGCGTTTGTTTCAGAAGTTTGCTATGATGTTTGTTTTGGAATGGTGTTGAGTAAAGTAGATCTATACATGTTTATTTACAAAAATCATAAAAGCGAATAATAGTTAATGAGTATGTTCGACTTTCTTTCCCTCCATGAAAGTTTTGTAGTTGTTTTTTTATGCAATGATCTGCTTCTCTATGGTGATACAATAATATTATTATGCCGATTAAAAAACCCACAAAATAATGCAGTTTCCCACATTTCTTCCACAGAGTACTGAGAACGTGTGTGTGTCGGACGATGCACGGCTCACAGAGAGGGGTTGTGTGTCGTGAAGGTGAAGGACAACAGA
>NW_004797594.1:430158-431223 GCF_000002075.1 Aplysia californica
TCCCACATTTCTCCCACAGAGTACTGAGAACGAGCCTGTGTCAGACGATGCACGGCTCACAGAGAATGGTTTGTGTGTCAAGAAGGTGAAGGACAACAGACGTGTTGAAGCTAGGCCACAGAGGTGTTTGTGTCCTGAAGGACATTAGGGCAACGGACGTGGTCAGACAAGGTCGTAGAGGGGTTTGTGTGTGGTGAAGGTGAAGGACAACAGACGTATTCAAGCTAGGCCACAGAGGTGTTTGTGTCCTGAAGGACATTAGGACAACGGACGTGGTCAGACAAGGTCGTAGAGGGGTTTGTGTGTGGTGAAGGTGAAGGACAAGAGACATGGTCAAGTTAAGCCATGGAGGGGTTAGCGTTGTTGGATACAGGACATTAGGATAACAGACATGACCAAGTTAGGCTGTAGAGGGGTTTTATGTCGTGAAAGATATAAGACAACAGACATGGTCAGTCTAAGCTGTAGAGGGGTTTTATGTCGTGAAAGATATAAGACAACAGACATGGTCAGTCTAAGCTGTAGAGGGGTTTTATGTCGTGAAAGATATAAGACAACAGACATGGTCAGTCTAGGCTGTAGAGGGGTTGTATGTCGTGAAAAATATAGGACAACAGACATGGTCAGTCTAGGCTGTAGAGGGGTTTTATGTCGTGAAAGATATAGGACAACAGACGTGGTCAGACAAGGCTGTAGAGACATCTGTCAACGTTTACAGAACTGATCCACCAGGGAACATTTGCATCCTTGGCATGCATTGTGACCTGATGGGTGTTGATATTCCGGAGTTCGACAGGATAACTATCCCATGATGTTCAATCTTCCTTCAGCAGGACCTAATGCGTGCAGTTTCTTTGTTCAACCACCTTCAACTCCACGAAGAAAAGAGAGATATCAAAATGTTTGGCCATTGTTCGGGTAAAGAGAAAAGAGACTAGCATCATCCCCACAGTGTGCTTTTGCCATAGGGGAAAGGGAGAAAGATAAGCAGTCAGAAGCGACACACGGGAAGGACAGGGTAGGACATACCGGCAGGCTTTCCAAAAATGTGTCACAACGCGGTGG
>NW_004797594.1:432257-433327 GCF_000002075.1 Aplysia californica
TTTATTTATAATAACTGCTTGGGTTGTAAGTTTTTTCTCGAACAGCAGCGCTGGGCCAGATAAAAGGCTGGAAGTTTTTTTGAGTAAACAGATGTACATCAACGAGCGGCTCATTCCACGCAGCTCAACAAGATGCTCATTTCACGAAGCAGATAGCAAGATTAGGCCTGGTCCTGGCTGCTCGCTACCAAACCCCCCCCCCTACCAAACCGACAGAAAGAGAGATAAACGTCACCCTAAACAACATTATCCTTTCCCGCATCTGAGCCTGCCATTTAGATTCCAGCGAAGATGTTGTAGCTAGATTATTCAAAAACAGTTCTTCTTGAAACTTCTGCTTGCTTAAATTGCGTAAGATCGTATTCTGATTGCTCAGCTCTGATTATGCATAGGACGATCAGGAGAATGTGAGTAAGGGCAAATGTCGGAAATTAAAACATTTCTTTCTGCCAACTTAAAAAAAACCCGTTAAAAAATATATTTCGTGACCGAGGAAAGCTCCCTTCCCCGAGTCTCTCTGTGTAGTTGGTTCTTCATCTATATAATATGTGTCTTGACGTGGTGGAATCAGGCGCTCGTCAGTTTTTTTGGGTATTAAGGGTTATTGATCGTCATCACCTTAAAGACAGTTCTTTTGCTTTACTTTTGGTGAAAAAACTATCAATCTATGTTGGATAAAAGTCGAGATATTTGTTATTGAAGGAGGTGGGGGTCCCCTGCTTTCATAGGTAAAATTAGCGAGAAAATGACCCGGCAAACTTGAGTTATTTCCTCAGCTTGAGAGTCCATGGAAACTGAAAATGCACATATTTTATGCTTTTAAACAATGTTTTTCCAGTGAAATCAACGTAGAAACATGTTTTCAATGGACATAAAATTCGTTGAGCCCCCTTAAAAAACACACACAAAAAACAGAAATTAGAAAAAAATGTCAAATAAGAGAAAAAATGCCGATATCTTCGATTTCATTATTTTGACAAGCGCCTGATTCCACCATGATGCCTGGCGTATTGACCTTCCATTATCGCCGGACAGCGGAATCCTCCAACACTTGTAATTTTATACCCTAC
>NW_004797594.1:433619-434875 GCF_000002075.1 Aplysia californica
GAGAGGGGGGGGAGGCAGGGAGATCAAGAGCACAGCACGATGTGTGTTCTAAATCATGTGGTGGGGGCGGGAAACGCCGACATACAAACGATGCAAAGTAGTTGACATTTATCGGAAGTGGACAGCTTCGCCCCTGCTTTTTGGCCCAAACTCGGGCGAGTAGGATACAGTATCAATGCACAAAGACGGAGATACTTGAAACAAAGGACTTCCCCATACGGAGAATTCAACTCATAACTGTAATATGTAAAACGTTACCCTCCCAAAACGTAATTTGAAACACAGATGTCTTCCGAAAACCTCAGGGGGAAACGATCATTGTGTTTTTCTTAGTTTATTAAAGAAGAGCACGCCTACTCAAGGACGGTCATTCTGTACAGGGGAAAAGTGAGACATGCATGCGGAAACATGAGTGGAAAATATGAAAATGAGTACCTACTGCTCCACCCTCTTTTTTTTCTTTGACCACCCATGAAAATGAGATTGTGCAAGATCTTCATTGGAAAAAAAAATCATGTACGAAGCTTACATACACAAATAATTATATGCACATTCTTTATTCCGCGAGTGTCCCAAACAATGTCTTGTATTCTTCAAACGAATAAAATAATAACTTATACATGTATTGTCCTTCCGTTTTCATAAGATTTGTGTTCGAATTAACACTTAAAAATCTTACTCGTGCAGTAGAGTTATATTAAATTTTCTCAGTCGTCTGTGGTCAAATTTTGACTTGCATATTAAACGCATTTGTTTGACTACACAGTGGAATCAGGCGCTCGTCAATTTTTGTCCCTTTGGAGTTATTGGTATCATCTTAAAGCTTGTTCTTTTGTGTTGCTTTAGATGAAAAAAATACCCATTTTTCTTGAATAGAAGTCAATGTATTTACGATTGAAGAAGGGGGGAGGGGGGAGAGGTTCTCACTGTTTCAGAGGTAAAATTAGCGAGAAAATGGCTGCCAAAGTTTGACAAATTCAATGGCCTGAGAGTCCTTGAAAATGATAAAATTACACTATTTTGTGCCTTAATCAACGTTTTTACTCTGAAATTCACATGGATACGTGTTTTTACATGGACACGAAAGGTCTTGAGCCAAAAAACGAAAATTCGATTAAAATTGCCAAACTGAAGAAAAAGTGCCTGTTTCTTGAATTTCATTATTTTGACGAGCGCCTGATTTCACCACGATGCATCACGTCTATATTTGCGAAAACATGAGTGGAAAATAGGAAAAGGAGTATATACCTTCCCCC
>NW_004797594.1:435552-436587 GCF_000002075.1 Aplysia californica
TATATATAGAGAGAGAGAGAGAAGTGTATAGTTACAGCTTGCCCAGCAGGCAATCAAAAAGATCTGCTTACCGGATATAAAAGATCATAATATTATAGCCAAATACTTCGTTCAGTGTGACTTTTAGGTAATTTAAAAGAAATCTGAGTCTTTTGTTTATCTCTAAAAGACTAAACCACGTGAAAGGGGAGACTGAAGGATTTCCCCAGAGACCTATTATAATTCACTAACGCGCCACTTGGTGATTGCAATCGGGGTCAGCTCCACCCCAGCACGGCGAATGACTCGAGTGAGCTGTCAGCCTGATCTGGGTAAAGACCCGCGCACTTTAGAAGGGAAAATTTCAACTCATCCTGCGACTGTGAATATGCAAATGAGGAAATGTTCACCCGTTCGTCTTTCTTCGCCGTCAAAACCTCATACAGTTGAAACTGTCTAAGACGACCCCCTATTAGCGAGGTGAAAAGTCAGTGTCAACCCGAACCAAGAGAGTTCATAAAACTTCAACGAACTGACCCAGATACTCGAGAAAAATGGTTTCCCTCACATTGAAATCGCACTCGGGTCTCCTGGGAGCGACAACGAAAAGCCTAACCACTATACCACAGATGAGCAGGGTTTTTTTTGTTTCGTTTTTGCGGTAAGTGTTTTACGGCGCTCGCAACTGCATAAGGTCATATGAGCGCGCAGGATACACCAAACATTTTCAGTTTGTAGGAATGTTTTAAATTTTGCCCAAGTGGCGGCCGAAGCCTACTGTTATCGATTTGGGACGACCAAGGGATCTTTAACATGCGCAAATTGCGCACATACCTCCGAAATTGTTCGGCCTTATATTTTCGTCACTATCCGGATTCGAACCCGGGACCTATTGAATGAGAGGCGGACACCTTAACTTCTAGGCCACGAGAGACTCCCAGACGAGCACGTTGAAATGACACCTTTAGTTACTTGTGGTATGAGATTCCGTGGATTAGGCAAGTCTGTGCGCCACAGAGGAGAGAAGATGGAGGAGTAGAGTGTGTGGGAGGGGGG
>NW_004797594.1:437719-438796 GCF_000002075.1 Aplysia californica
GGGAATTTATGCACCAAAGACTCCCTGATGAGGAGGAGGTGTATTTGTCTGCACCGACTGTGCCGTCTATCTCTCGCTGTCACGCGCATCTGTTGAGGGTGAGTCTGTTCTTGCCAAATCTTCTGTGTATGCTTCACTTGTCGTTCCATTGTTCGCGGTTGTTAGTGAAAGCGTGTGGGCGTCTACAAAACACTTTCTGTTGCTCCCAGTTGGTGGACTAAGGGGGAACTGCTGCTCTTTCTTTCATCATCCTTACTATAGTAATTTTTACCTTTAGTTCTTTTGTTTAGTTTAGTTTTAGACGAGATTTCACGTTGCTCGCAACTGCATAAGGTCATATGAGCGCCAAGGGGTGGATGTCAAAAGAGAAGTCCAAACAGGGAATCAGGCTTACTCTGCTCACCTCTCTAGCCTCAACGGCACAAAGTCTGCTTCAACTATCAAGGCACCCCGGAAATTACGGGTCACAAGAGAGTGACAGACATACAAAGGAAGTAGAGGGAAATGACGATAGTAAGGATTAGGAAAGAAAAAGCAGCAGTTCCCTGTTGCAATTCAGGCACAGTTATGATCATGACGTTGGTGAATCTGCCCATTTACAATTCTACCGTGCATTAGAACATTTAGTGTGCCCCCTTTGGGAATGGCCTACTTCTTTTGTATGTTTGTCACTCTCCTGTGACCCGGTATTTCTGGGGTGCCTTGATAGTCGAAGAAGACTTTGTGCTGTTGAAGCTAGAGAGGTGAGCAGAGTAAGCCTGATTCCGCGTTTGGATTTCTCTATTCACATCGACCCCTTGGCTCTCATATGACCTTATGCAGTTGCGGGCGCCGTAAAACCTTACTAAAACAGAGATCTACTATATGGGGGCCTGGACCTAATCCATGAATAATGTATTTGTGAGGTGAGTTGACAAAATGAGTTACTTCTGTTAGCCTTTTATGGAAATTAATAAATCAAACATTTTAGGTGGAGTTTGTACAATGTGTAAATATGAAATAATACAAGACACAGTAGGCTTGAACAAAATGGTATCAATAAGAAATCTATCAATCTGACCCCAGTGTTGATTTTCG
>NW_004797594.1:442341-447410 GCF_000002075.1 Aplysia californica
GAGAGAGAGAAAGAGAGAGAGAGAGAGAGAGAGATTAAAGAACAGTTTGGTTACTACTAACATGGCTTTGAGAGGGGTTTCTAGATTGTTGTCATGACTGTAAACAATCCAGCGATGCTGTACGTTAGCTGAATGGACGTGGCATAAACTTGATCTATACTAAGTTAAAACACATGGCCGCTATTCTGCGTATGGCTGTCAGTGTCTCAAAGCCTGTGTACAGCATGTCTAAAACACATGACTCCAATATAATTGTGAAAATGTCTCTCTCAGCGTCTGTGTTCCGCAAGTCCAAATCCATCCCATAAATCTCGGGACAACTGAAGTTCATGCAAACTTTGAAACAAGCCGTCTATTTGCTTTATACCAATAAAAAAAGTAGATCTATTGTAATAAATTATGGGCTTAGAAGCACAGGTGGGAGCCTAATATACTCTACATCAATGGGGAATAAATAAACAAATTAAGAAATTTGAAAAAATGAACTGGGGAATTGTTGATGGATATAAAGTATTTTGTAGACGAATATATATAATATTATATTATATTATCCTGCGCTAGAGAAAAGCACAGTTGAGCAGTAAACCATAAAATAATAATAGAGCCGACTTTTTATCTTTACTCAGGGATCACACAAATAATAATAATATGTTCCTTGACCCAAGCAAAGCCTGTAGTTATTGATGGAAAACTTTGAAAAACAGTTGTAGCCACCATAAATCTGAAGCTGTAGGAAAAGGACACTTTTTCTCGGATATTGTATTCTATTGCTCTAGAGCCCATTCATACTTTGAAACCTGGTGCGAAAATGCTTTCATTAGGCTAACTGAAATGATTGCAGAATGGGTGGTTGTCTTTTTTTTGCTTATCTATTTTCCCCAAGACTTTCTTCAGCCTGCCTGACCCCAAAATAGATTTGGTCCAGCCCTATTAGAAACTCTACATCAATAGGAATACATTTTTTTAAATTAATGAAAAAAAGAATGAACTGGGGAATTATTGATCGATATAAACTATTTTGTAAACGTATATATATGTAATAATATCCTGAGCTAGAGAAAAGCACTGTTGAGCAGTAAGCCATAAAAGTAACAAAAGAGCCGACGTTATATCTTTACTCAGGCACCACACAAATAATATGCTCCTTGACCCCAGCAAAGCCTGTAGTTATTGATGGAGAACTTTGAGGAACATCATTTGTGGCCACTATAATCTAAAGCTGTAGGAAAAGGACACTTTTTTTCCTATATATTATTCTATTGCTCTATACCCCATTCATACTTTGAAACCTCGTGCGAAAATGCTTCCTTGTGGCTACCTGATATTATAGCAGAATGGGTGATTTTACTTTCTTCGTGTGTATCATCTATTTCCCCCCAGTATCTTTCTTCAGCCAGCCTAACCCCAAAATAGAAATAGCTGTGGTCAATCTCTATCAAAACGCGGTCAGTGTGTGACAGATGTGACTCTTACAACCCACAATCATGTTTTGGTTTTCCAAGGTTAAAGTTACAGATGTTTCCCCGCTAATTACCGATCAGTGTAATCTTAAGACTACGCTGTGCGTTTTAACGATCGTATTATTGCGCGGCAATCTTAAAAGATTGCGCTGCTGCACCGTTCCGTATAGTGGCGGTTAGGCGCTCCGTATGTCGCGCGCAGAAGGCTCTAGTTCGAATCTCGTATGGGGAGAAGTTGTATCGAATATCTCTGTGGTTCTACTGAGACATTGTATACAACAGGTTGGCCCAGTCAAATAGGGCCGAATCCCGCCTTTTAAATTGTCTTACTTACTTTACTTTTTCATCCTCTGTTGCAGTTAAGCGTCGAGGGGAGATGCAGTTTTCTATGGTAGGCCAGCTCCGCAGCTCTTTAAACTATCTATGTTCCTAATTGTACCGATAGGGGTGTAAAAAACTTACATTACAACAAAAAAAAAGAAAAGAAATTTAAAAAGTATAGAGATCTTGTCATGAACGCATACGTTCAGGTATAGTAACAATAATGAACACGCAGTAACCTACTGGCCAGCACTGCGTTATGTGACATACTTATCTTTATTACTTGGACTGAGAACGTCTTGAGCTATAAGTAGGAGTAGGACTGTGCAGCCAAACTGAAAAATCTAGAAAATGTCGCCAACGCCAATCTAGTTAATATTTTGTAAAGAGCAATCATTAGAGGATGTCCGCTGTTACCCCCACTCCCCATCGCCCCCATACACACACATCTGTCGGCGCCACGACAGCCTGTGTGAGACTCTCCACCCTACGCATGCTGCTTAGGGTACTCCATAAAACAATTCCGTCCCCCTCTTGCATCTTAAATTAGGACCGAACTTTTATCTTTGAGCACAAGACCACCATCACCACCACCACCATCACCATCATCATCATCATCATCATCATCATCATCATCATCATCATCATCATCATCATCTTCATCACCAATTATTTATTTATAGAGGCACCAGCCATCCATGTCCAGGTGCTGTTTTAGCCTTTGAGCACAAGGTAATTGAGTCTAACCTTTCAGCCTAAACCACAGACGCTGTCAGAAAATAAAAAGGTGAAGCTGTACAGTAAAGAGAGATCTAAAATGGTCGCTTTTAAGGACAAGAGGGCTAACCCAGATTTCGGGGCTTTTCAGAAATCTCGACCTACACCAAGAGTGAGCATTGCCCTACCTATATGAGAAGTTTGGTTTCATTGGTGTGTATATTTGTTTGGTTATAGAGAAAACTCTCCTTGTCTGTTAAAGAAACTGAACAAGGGGCAAAAACTTTACCTTCGATTTTCTCAAAACAGAATTTTTCGGGATAGCCCCCTTGTGCTTAAAAGCGACCAATTTTGATCGATAATAATATAACGTTGTATAGTTCTTATTTCGTTCGAGAAAAAAAATTAGATAAAATTTCTAAAATTGAGTCAAACGTGATGGTAGTTTTAAAAAGAAATCTCTCTGTCTTTTACGTTGAGCTGAATGGGATCTTCCTCTGCGATGTCCTGAAATTTGGGAGTCTTGCTTCCGGTGAAGCATCCAGTCACAGCCTTGCTGGGGCTCTTAGACGACGAGGGGTGGGCGCCATTTCTACTCTCCCCTTGCTCACTTCCTTCAGGCCCGTCCTTTGAGCTACGCGACTCAGATTTCTGACCAGAGGTCTTCCCTTTCTCCCCAAACCCCGCGTTTCTTTCTCCCTCCTCTCCCTCCTCTCCTTCCTCCTCCTCGATCCTCCTCCTCTCCTCCTCCTCGTTGTCCCTCAGCTTCTTGGCTTTCCTCCACCACACCACGTAGCCGATAGCCCCCATGGCGAGCAGGTACCCTAGTGTGAGCATCACGCCGATCACGCTGTCCGGCCTCATCACGGGGATGGTGGCGAACGACTGACAGTTGTAGTGAAGGATGCTTGTGTTCGTTGACTTAGATTTCTCCAACATGTGCACGCAGATAACGTACTCCGTGTCCGAGTTGAGGTTCATGAACTGGAACGAGTCGACTGATGACGTGAACTTGTTAGAGATGATCTTCCCGTTGCCCGTCTCGCATAGCGCCGTAGCCTCGAGCGTGCTATCGGCTTGTGTCACGTTACTCAGACGCCACGTGACCAGCAGGGAGGAGGGGTGGGAGCGGAGGAGATCAATGCTGAGTTTGGCGTGGAGAATTTCGTCAAAGTCTTCCTGGATGTGGGAGAAGGCGCTGAAGTCTGGCGTCAGTCTGCTGGACGCCGCTGCGTCATCACTGCTGGAGTACTGTGACGTCACCACTCTTTGCGGGAGGAGCAGAACCCATAGAAGGGTAACGGATGTGACGTATAAGGAAATGGTGCTGGGGAATCCTCCACTGCTCCCTGCGGGATTTCCCGGTTTGAGGCGGTTCATGGTGGGGCGATGCGTTCTCTTGGGCAGTAATTTCTGAAACAAGAGAGGAAAAAAAACAATTACAGATTATTTTCACTGCATCTATGTTTGTGTTTTGTTTTGTTAGTTTGTTTTTTCTGTTTCACTGTTGCTTTGCTTGTTCGTTTGTTTTTCGTCCGTCTCTCACTCTCTCATCTAGGCGTGAGAGTGAATTTGGGATATATCTGTTTTTGAATAAAAGTATTTTCCTGGATCTGGTTTTGCACAAAAAATCAAAAGTATAATCTGCTGTAACTCCTAAAAATATCACTGTAAATTTGAATAAGTACCCATTCCTGGTTGTAAAGTATAAAGCTCACTTAAATAAGAAAACAGATTTGTGAGTGAATAGAAAGCTATGTGTGAATAAAAGAAAACTCTTGTTCTCAAAACCTGAAATTTGGATATAATATATCTTTTTGCATACGGTCGCTTTTAAGCAAAAGGGGGCTATCTCGAAAAATGCTGTTTTGATAAAATCGAAGGTAAATTTTTGCCCCTTGTTCAGTTTCTTTAAAAGACAATGAGAGTTCTATAACCAAACAAATATACACACTAATGGAAACAAAACTTCTCCTATAGATGGGTCAATGCCCATTTTTGGAGTAGGTCAAAATTTCTGGGTTAGTCGCTTGTCTCTAAAAGCGACCATATAAACCCTCATATTATTATGGCATTGATTTTCCACAGTTTGGTAGAAAAGGTGTTATACTTGGGTTCTGAAACAACCTGTAGAACATAATAATAATGATAATAATAATAATAATAATAATAATAATAATAATAATAATAATAATAATAATAATAATAATAATTACAACTAAACTTAACATTTTCTTTGTACGCCAGGCCAGCAAACTCCCAGAATTCTCCCTGCGAGAGGAATAAACATTGTCATTGTCATTTTCAAACCGGCGTCTGTGGTATCATGGTTAGGTGTGCTGTTGTCGCATGCAGAAGAACTATGTTCGAACCCCGTAGGGAGAGCATCTAGGTTTTATCTGCTTGGACGATAGATCCCTCCCTGTCAGTTCGTGTTGAAACGTTTTTACTAAAGTAAAATCCACACAGAAATATGTATTTAAATGGACAAAAAGGGTGATGAGCCTGATTTCACCATAATGCCTCAAATTTGTTTATGTTTCTATATCCACTCCCCACCCTTCTCTCTCT
>NW_004797594.1:448478-449833 GCF_000002075.1 Aplysia californica
AGAGAGAGAGAGAGAGAGAGAGAGAGAGAGAGAGAGAGAGAGAGAGAGAGAAAAAAAAAGGGATATTGGGTAAGAGAGAGGTGGATTTTAACGCGAGACATAATTCGGCCATTTCGGAAACAGATGTGTAATTGGTCTTAGTCTCGCGGGGAGAGTGAAGAACAAAGAGGAGACCCAGAAAACGAGAACAGTACATTAAAGGTTTGTAATATGGTCAACCCTTCTATATGGCTGGGAATGCTGGACAATCACTAAAGACAGTGACAATAAAATAGAAGCAAGTGAAGTGTGGTTTCTTCGGAGACTGCTGAGAATATTGTGGAAAGAAAAGAAACCAATGAGGTTGTGCTTGATGAAGCCCACACTGGACGCTCACTGTTAAAGACAATCAGGAAACGACAAATGCAGTTTTTGGGACACCTGAATAGACATAAAGGTCTTGAACATCTAGCTCTCACTGGCACAACTGAAGGAGAACGAGGCAGGGGTAGGCCCAGAGCAACCTACTTAGAGAACCTAAACTAATGAGTAACGAGGAAAGATCATGGAAACGTAGCTATTTTAAGAGCATCCGAGCAAAGGAATGAATGTTCGTGTCTGTCGCAGATCTGGCACTGGATGAAAGAATGTTCACATTTCCTTCGTCTGAGACGAACTTTCTCGTATGTTATACCTCCACTAGACAGGTTTTTCTTTTTGCACATGTGTCGTAAGTCTTTAGGTCGTATTTTTAAAGTTTCAGTAAGGTTTTACGACTCTCGCAACTGCATACGATCAAATGAGTGCCAAGGGGTGGATGTCAACAGAGAAGTCTAAAAGGGGAATCAGGCTTACTCTGCTAACCTCTCTAGCTTCAACAGCACAAAGTCTGCTTCGACTATCAAGGAACCCCGGAAATAGCGGGTCACAAGAGAGTGACAAACATACAAAAGAAGTAGAGGAAACATGACGATAGTAAGGATGAGGACAGAAAAAGCAGCAGTTCCCTTTAGGTCACTCAACGAAACCCCACAACAAGTGGGCTGACTGTAAACTGTTTAACGCTATTACTGATTGAAAATGGCCAAATATTGTGGGAAGCACTCTAGTATAGTTTTAGTAGGAATTTTACGGCACTTACAACACAATAAGATCATATAAATACCTATGATTTGAGGCGTTGCAATAGAGTAACAAACACAAAAAAAGGAGAGGAGATAAAGACGATATATTTTTTGTAGGAAAGAAGGAGCAAACCACACCAGAGCACCCGCCAACCACCCACGAAGCACTCTGGTTTTGATGCTCTAGCTTAGCGTACAACCAACGCGCGCCTAACTGGTCTCTCTTCTTCTTCTCTTAGGGTTAGTCTTTTT
>NW_004797594.1:452053-453851 GCF_000002075.1 Aplysia californica
CCCCCACGGATTCTGTACCCGTCCTGAGGCCGCCGTCCCACATAATTTGTTGGAATTCAGTGTGTATAGATCTATTTCAAACTGCTGTCTTTCTCACATTTACTCTTAGATTTTAAGGATATTTGTCTGCCATGTTAGAAATTGAACGTAGTATTTGAAACCGTATGTAGTAAGGAATTACGCCCATTGCATCATGTAGATTTTGAGGTTATTCCACCCTCCAACTTGACCCTGATTACCGCGCCCACCACGTCCCCTTGGATTTACAGATCTAGATCTAGCACTATCTAGTATCTAGCCCTCCTACCCATCGGTATGCCACGAATTCCAGTACCGACCCCTTCACCATGATCTGAATCACTATTAGGTTAGTCTAATTCATGTTAGTTATCATCCACGACGAAATTTACGGCACATGATTCAGAGTCACTTTCATCAAATTATCGTAGTCTCATTCCCCCTCACAACCCAGCGCCACTTCAAGAAGTACTTCATCGGTCGTGAACGTGCGTTTTCGAGACATTTTTCAATCTGTTACGCTCATCAAAAACCAAGAATCCCGCTGTTCATTGGAAATTCAAATAATTAGACAGAGCTAGCAAGCATCGCCGTATTTGCGTATTTTGGTAATTACAAGCAGAACTAGCTGTTTGATGCGACCGTATAGCTGTTCCGAATGTACTCGTAGCCCTGTCTAGTTCTTTATTGTTACGAGTTTACTTTGAAGCCCGCGTAAAAAGAGTGGCTTTCGGACTAATATACTCTCCCTTCGAAGTGCTTGAACTACCTCCGAATCGCTCTCTCAGACGACGCAAAGGATCTAGACCTTGAATCAAACCCTGTTCCACGCAATAACAGACATGAAGCTTCTTTGCAGACTTACTATATTATTTTTTTGGTAAGTGTTTTACGGCGGTCGCAACTGCGTAGGGTCATAAAATGAGCGTGCGCGACACATAAAACATTTTCAGTTGGTAGGAATTTTTTTATTTTGCCCGGTTGGCCTTCGAAGCCTACTCTCGATTTTAGACCACCAAGAGATCTTTAACGTGCGCAACTTGCACACGGGACCTCCGAGATTTTTCACCCTTGTCCGAGAAGGCTAGGTGTAGATCTTTTCTACTATAAGATCAGGGATGTGGCTGAAAGACAGCAGTAAGAAGGAGCCAAGAAGAAGCAGTGGGAAGGCTGCAGAAAGAGTCAGGAGCCCAGAGGAGGGAGAAAAGGGGGTCAGGGGTGGGGGCAGAAAGTGGAAACGAAAGGTGACAACAGAAAATTGCTAGATAGCAAGAAAGGAGGTGAAAGGAGACAATTTTTCGAGAAGAAAATTTTTCGGTCGCTACCCGGATTCGAACCCGGAACCTTTGAATGAGATGCGAACACCTTAACTCTAGGCCACGAGAGCCCCCTTTTGCGAACTTGATTTCACTCAGTGTATGTTGTAAATCAAATGTTATTCCAAAAATACTCCTAGATATTTTATATCACAATAAATATTCTGCCTACTCGGGAATTGAACCGCTACATCACAGAGGCCGGTCTTTTATTCAGCTTCCAGTATCGAAAGGCTGAACGAATGAGGAGGGGAGGGATGGAGGGGAGGGAGGGGGGTAAGGTGCCCCCCGGAAATTGAGGAAGATTGCAGAGGAGTAAATTAGCCCGTGCCTTGCATACTATCAATCTTCTTACAAAAGCTGGCAGAATTTAAGAGCCGTACTTCACTCCACCTGATCCCCCCTCCCCCCTCACCCACCCCCACCCCATTCTTCCATCCAGACATAAAGATTGATTCTTCTCT
>NW_004797594.1:456093-457529 GCF_000002075.1 Aplysia californica
CGTCATACCTATGGTGCAATAAAAAATTCGTGGCGCAACTTATCCTCAAATTATATCTCTTCAAATGTGTGAATCAATGTCACTCATACTTTTACAGCAGTTTGTATCAATTTATCCTCACTTAATCTTATTATTTTCCCGCAATAATTGAGGTTAGATTTAAAAACTTTTCTGCAGAAATGTAAATAAAATACTACAAATCTCCTTCACGCGGAAAATAGATTGTTCACAACACTTTCCTTTTCTCATACACATTTTGCGTACGCATATTGCCTACGTCACATCTCACCAGTGACACTTTTTAGCTGCAATACTTGTTACATGAAATTAATTTGATAGTGAACACCTTTTTTGCACTAAAAGTTCTCAAAACATGCGTTCAATAGGCGTAATGTTGCGATTAGAAAAATAAGTGACGAAATGATGGACTTTTAAAAAGCAATTTTGTCCAAGCTGCGAACCGTTTAAAATATGTAGAAACCACCCACTTGGATTTTTTATTATATTTATTAGGGAATTTCCTAGAATACGGCTAACGGGTGTTTACAAAAATATTGATCTGTTAAGAGAAATTGATACAAATCATAGGGCAACAGCTGCAGAGTCCAAGCTCGATAGTTGAGGAAATATTTGACAATAAGTTGCGCCACGAAATTTCGACCACACTATAGCTATAGCATTCACGCAGTGGGTGAACATTTCTCTTTTGTGTTCAGCGTCTGAGTCAGATATCGGCAAAAATCAAACTTTACCCCAGGAGCCTACTATAATTGTGAGGCGTGCTGACAAAACTGTTTACTTCTCGCAAACAAAATTAATAGAGATATTGTCCAAAAATCGACATTAGGGTCAAATGTGTAGATTTTCTGTTAATGCCATAATATTCTTTAATCAATTATAACATTCTTTTTATTTTTTCATACTTAAAAATAATTTTTAAAATTCTCCTATAAGCGTGATGTATCTACTTCAATAGGGCTCGAATCCGAGAAGTAACTCATTTTGTCAGCCCGCTTCACATAATCTATATTATTATATAAAAGTGGACTTGGGAGGCTTTGAGCCCAAACTATTCCCTTATTACCTAACACACATCTTTGAATCTTTGCAGGCGTTCACAGCTTCCATATGGCTAGGACCTAACTTTTAAAAAATTCTCGCAAACTGCTTTCTCCAATTTTTCCAAAATGCTTTGTTTCTTCCACACAGAATCTTGGGAAAGCCCGTCTTCTAAGACGCCATTGTAAACAAGTAAGGTTTCCGTTCACTGTCCGTGCGCCAGTGCTGATTCCACACCTTTGAAATTCTGGAGTGTACAATCACGAAAGCGGAATAGAGAATCAATCATCTATTATATATTTGGCACCTTGGAAACACGTGTGTCACTTTTCTATCAAGATTTATTGCTCCATTCCAGTAGAGTGTAAATATAGTAG
>NW_004797594.1:458798-459800 GCF_000002075.1 Aplysia californica
TATACATAATATATACATAGGTTGTATATTATGTCACCATAAGAAAAGCCCTCACAAACACAACAATCCACAGGAACTGCACTACCTCAGAATTACAAAGGTTTATCTGCTCAGTATCTAGTTTAGAGAAAGTTGGCGTTAGAAGAAATTGAATTTCCCAATAATATTACAAGCGCTTTCGAATGCAGTTTTGTAAAATATCTTGATAACGACTGAGAATAATCTTACGATTTTAGCAGAGCAGACAGAACTTTTGGTTTCTGACCTCAAAGTCTTAGTAGCTCATAACAGTCAAAAATGTCGAACAGAATTTTGTAAAACTGAGGTAGTGACTAACAAACTCCGGCATACTTTCACCATACGTTTCTTTCCCACCCAGAAGAGCAACAGAAATCATGTCACGGGGCAAACTTCTTATTTATTATGTCCGTGTCTCTCACTGAAGGCTTCCCGGATTCACAGAAAGTCCTTGGCCGGCGTTTTTTTCAGTTCACTGAGTCAGGTCCCCAAGGATATACAGCGTTGCATACCACTCTCGCCCAAACGTTCCAGCTCACCTATTTGCATCAAACGGAGGGGAGGGAACAGGGAAGATGGAAGAGGGAAGAGGGGAGAAGGAAGAGGGGAGAGGGAAGAGGGAAGAGGGAAGAGGGTGCAAGGAATAGCAAAGGTGGAAGAGGGAAGAGAGAGATAGCAGGGAAAGGGGAAAAGGGAACAGGGAAGAGGGGAGAGTATTAATTGCTCTGAAATAGAACACTCTGTCAGCCAGACTAGTGAGTTTTTACATATAAATTTACGACTTCAAGCTTTTGTTGGAATACTGGACCAAATTATGTCGATGGTGCCGGAAAACAAATAACATGTAGATCTACATTTAAACCAAACAAACAAATTATAAGAGTCCCAGAGTTCAGATAATCGTGGCATCTCATAGCGCTTGATTAAAAAATTTTTTTTTTGAGGTAAGGGGTGCACGTTGGGGGGGGGGTAGCAGCAGCAGCA
>NW_004797594.1:462527-464479 GCF_000002075.1 Aplysia californica
AAAATAAATAATAAATAAATAAATAAATAAATAAATTACAACAAATAAAACTAAAACAGCCAACAACCTCGTCTTTGCGTTCAGGGGAAAAAAGGAAGAAATGAGTAAGATTGCCACTGTTGCTTTTTGCTATACATGGGGAAAAACGAATCTTGAGAACGTGCCGCGTTAATAAAGATTCCTTCAAGTTTAAGTCCAAATGCCAAAATGTGAGGCACGTAGCGAGTGACCGCTCTGGCTCGTGTAGATGGACAGCAGTGGAGCGGAGAGTTGGGGAGCAAGATCTCAATAGCTGGACAGACATCCTGACCCCGGGAAATCAGTTATTCATGAGAGCGTCTATGAGCATCTGGAGTGTCGTAAAGCGTCGGCTCAGTGAGTCCCACAGCCACTGACTCAGGGGGCGGGGAGTTCACGACGTGAGCAGATCAAAATGTGTGTGGGAAAATGTGTGGGAAAATGTGTGTGGAGAAATGTGTGGGGGAGATTGTGTGTGTGTCATTGTGGGGGAGATTGTGTGTGTAATTGTGGGGGAGATTGTGTGTGTAATTGTGGGGGCTAGCGAGGATTTCCAGGGTGTCTATGACGATTTGGTGGCATCTAATTCTTGCGGTGCGGTGGCTGAGTGGTTAGTGCGCTCGTCTACGAAGCGGAAAGTTCGGGTTCGTGCCTCGGTTCGGACATGGATTTTTTTCACCCCCTCCTGCCCACCCAGCAGTAATGGATAGAATCTACCTGGACAACGAGTTGGGGAAGTAAAGGCGGCGTGGAAAGGAACTGGCGATTCTACCACAATAATATGCCTAATACCCAGGAAGTTGTCTCACTAACAAGGCAATCCCCAGTGTCCGGATCGGACGCGGGAACAACTTTACTTGTTTATATTCTTGCTCTCTAGAGCGTTGTCAGTCCAGTGTATCTCATTTGGCTCGGTCCTTTCAGAGATGGACGTTCAACTCAGAGAAAGCAAACTTTGTGTTGCTGAGGCGAGAGAGAGGTGAGCAGAGTAAGCCTGATTCCCCGTTTGGACTTCTCTGTTAACATCCACCCCTTGGAGCTCATATGACCTTATGCAGTTGCGAGCGCCGTAAAACCTTACAGTACAAACAAACTCAGAGGTCGTTCCTCTTGAATAACCTAACAGTGTTGATAGGGGCGTTAAACCTATACCATTTTTTCAGTCCAGAGAATGAAGTGAGGATATTTCACGATGCTCCAGAAAGGGAAGGGGACTCAATGACCTGAATGTGACCGTACTAACAAGGTCACCTTTAGCAGAGACTGTGCCCACCATTTCGGAACTTCACGGTGACATTAAAGATGGTTCTAGTAGGGAACTGGATAGAGGGTGCCCACGTCCCTCGTGACTCATTGGAGTAGAGGAAGATAGGACTAACGCTAGCATTAAAACAACTCAGCTAACAGAAGCATGTCTTCTCAATAATTATTTACATAAGCACCATCTCATATGATCACTCATCACCACCATCCTAAAATCATCACTTCTCTCAGATGCTTGACATACATACACATAATTTATTTATCTGGAATATCTATCGGTAAGAGATACGTGTTATAATAATTGTGTAGGTAATACACAAATGGACACTATCATACGCACTTCTTTCTACTAATTAGATGGCGCCAATCTCAAGGAAATGGGCGAAGAGCCCCCCCCCCCAAAAAAAACAAAACAACACAACATTTTAAAATGTGTCCGCAGTCCATGAAAGCAAAACACGAGTTCAACGTTCAGCAATCAATGAGGAAACTGGTGGCCACTGTGTTTTGAGTTTTGAGATGTCCAACTTGTTCTGCTTCTCGACATTCTTTCTCCTGGGAAGACTGTTAAAGCTGTGAGGGAACCATTTGGTCGCTTTTAAGGACAAGCGGGCTAACTCAGAATTCGGGGGTTTCCAGAAATCTTGACCTACACCAAAAGTGGGCATTGC
>NW_004797594.1:468711-470655 GCF_000002075.1 Aplysia californica
CCCCATCCCTCCTCACACTTCCCCACACCTCCTCACTCCTCTCCACCCCTCCCATTTCACCCCCCCCACCCGTATGTCACATATACCCTGTACCCCCGTCCCCTCCAGATTGTTTTACTTGGTCTAGAGGCACAGAACATTTTGATTGGTCTATCTGCGTTGGAGGCGTCTCCGGATAGATACTGTGGCTATTCCAAGCTCCTTCTGACTGCTGTCTTCCATCCACACCCCTGATCTTGAGGTCGGTAAGACCTAACACCTAGCCTTCTCGGATACGGGCAGCTTGTTTATTAGCTGTTATAATTATTTCGTAGTTATTCTTATTCGGACCTCCTTTCATTGAGGTCAAAGTTCACTCTAACCGATTTCATTTTTTGCAATCAGTGTCCGCGGAACCCTGTCGTGTTCTGTTGAAGTTTATACCAACACAATTATGCCTACCCGACTACCTGAATACCTGTTTACTCTACCCATAAACTCCAGGGTAACCTGCGACTTGCAGGAACAATTGCTCTAAAAGTGACATGTTTGCCAGAGTACTCACTACACCCGCACACACAGAGTAATGTCCCCTTTCTGGACACAGCAGATCCGGAAGCATAGAGGCCGCCATAGAACTCTCGTGATGGTATTGTTAGGCTGATGCCGCAGAGATTGCATTTCCGAGGTGGTGAACCAATATTTAACCAGTACCAAAGTTCCAGAATGTTTGCCGATTCAAGTATTGGATTTGTTTTAAAATCAATATTATTAACTCTCTTTGTTTACTTGATCACTTGAAGCCACAGTTGCTGAAATTACTGTTTATAGTATTGGTGTTCTTTTGTGCGAGAGTTTATCCCCCCACCCCCACCCCGCCCCAAGGAAAAAAGACTTTAAAAAACAAAACAACCAACAACTAAAACAAACTATGTCCACGCAGTAAAATAAACTAACACCGAAAAGAACAATCCAAACACAGGTACTGGGTACTCTTTATGGGGGCTGCTCAGTTTGTCACAGGCCCAGTTTGGCACTCATGAAGAAGATTGCTTTGTTATTTGTGAAGCGGCTGACAAATTAATGAGTAAATTCTTGGATTCGAGCCCTATGGAAATAGGTATACCACGCTTAAAGGAGAAGTTTTTACTATTTATAAGTATGAAATAGTGAAAGGCTTTTTATACTTAGAGAATATGGCATCAATAGAAAATTTACAAATTTGACCCAAGTGTCGATTTTTTGCCAATATCTCCATATGTGGAATGCGAAAAGTAACTCATTTTGTCCGCACGCCTGATATTTCACTTCAGTATTTAAGTATTGATGACAGTCATAATTACAGCACTTTAACACTGCAGTTGTAACTTAAGTTTTTTAAATTCTCCAACTTCAAATTGGTGGTGTAGAGATAGTACCTCTAAAATGCCAATTCAGCTTGTGTTGTTCAATATTAAAATTTCTTCCTTTTTATGTGCAAATCAAAGCATATCACTCTGTAAAATTTCAACAATGAATGTTCTTTCGTTAAGAACAGTTGAAGAATAAAATTCATTACATACAATCAATCAATCATTCATTTACTCTTTTTGAGAGTGTCAGCGATAACTTCAATCATGCAGGGCACAGTCGAGGTGAGGTGGGCCTATGACAAACTGGGCCTGTGACAAACTAGCATGCTTCCCTCTTTATGCCAAAGCTTTCACGATAGTGTCACGTCAAAACGATAGCGATGTAACACCGAAACGACAACGATAAGACACAGAAACGACACTGATTTGCCTGAAAATCTATCACTTTCGATCAAGTGCTAAAATAAAAACAAAAGAACGTTTTCAAGTTCAATCAAGTTAATAAACTTTCGTCTATATCCACCCTCTCCTCCTCCCCTTTCCCCCGTCCTTCCCCCTTCTCCTCCCCTCCCCCATCCCTCCCCTACTCCACACTTCTACCTCCTTTCCCTCC
>NW_004797594.1:474694-475773 GCF_000002075.1 Aplysia californica
GTTCGAATCCCGTCAGGGGCACGACGTTGTGTGTAATTGTCATAGGCACTTTACACAAATTTTCCTCACTTCACCCAGCAGGAAATGAATACCCGGCTATAGACAATGAACGATCTTGTCATTTTTGTTAGTGTTTGAGCGCGTGAAATCCGCAGCTTGCACTGTATGCTTCCCGAGAAACCGAAAATGTTTCCAAGTGTTCTAGGGTTTGTTAGGGTGAGAACAGTTGTAGAGCGCATAGAACTTGCCGGGGAGCGTGGATATGTGGTCGCTTTGAAGGACAAGCGGGCTATCTTCCTAGATTTCGGGAGTTTCCAGAAATCTTGACCAACACCAAAAGTACGCATTGCCCTACCTATAGAACAAGTTTGGTTTCATTGCTGTGTGTATTTCTTTGGTTATAGAGAAAACTCTCTTTGCCTTTTAAAGAAACTAAACAAGGGGCAAAAACTTTGCCTTCGATTTTCCCAAAACAGCATTTTTCGGGACAGCCCCCTTGTGCCTTCAATGTTGCCAGTGAGAGCCAGATGTTCAAGACCCTTATGTCTACTCAGGTGGGTGTCCCAAAAACTTCATTTAATTTGTCGTTTCCTGCTTGTTTTTTTACATTGAGCGTCTCACGTTCTCATAGACTCAACTAATTAACACCCATCTCAACATTATAACATTGACAAAAGCTGGGCGTCCAATACACTGTCACTGTGTAATCTCTTTGAGGACCGAGCCACGAATACTGTACAGAAACAACACAAGTTCCCCGTCACTCACCTCTTCAACTTCTGTCAGTTATCTGGGTCAGCCAAGACCTCTTTTCACATTTTTTTTCTCCAGCGAAAGCAAGATATTTAAGGCTGTGATTTTAATTTATGTTGATTCAAGTGTTTGTTTTAGTGAGAGTTTTACGGCACTCGCAACACAACTGCAATTTTTTTTATATGTCATAAATGTGGTGTATCCAAGTGTCCCAGGAACCGCGCTGCTTGCAAAAGCTTTATTAGAAAAATCAGGGTGAAAATATTTATGAAGTTGCGCGTAACCTCGCTAGGCGGCAGCTCAGATTTCTCTCTCTCTCTCTCTCT
>NW_004797594.1:478247-479176 GCF_000002075.1 Aplysia californica
TCTCTCTCTCTCTCTCTCTCTCTCTATGAGCCTTTGGCGATTTCCCGATACACAAATGCCGCTTTGCTATATCTAATAATATTATTGACATCCTGACCACAAAACCATCTGCCCACAACACAACAATGTTAGGTCTAGATATCTAGTTAGATCTAAGTACTCACCCGAACTGTAGAAATCTCCAAGTATGTTCGGTCCGTAGAACTCAACAATAATAATCCGAGCTCAGAGGAGCGTGTGCGTGCACAGAAGCGCTGTTCTATGAGCATGTGTTTGTGTGTGCGTGAGTGTGTGAGCGTGCGTGAGTGAGTGAGTGAGTGAGTGAGTAAGTGTGTGTGTGTACGTCGCTGGTGTTAGGCAACTCACCCGCCCTGCCCTCGTCTGTCTCGTAGAGGTGGGCAAAATCCGGATAATCTATAAAAAGATAACCGGATAATTCTCAAATGAAACATTATCCGAATTCAGACTTTTAAACTCCCTTTTTTCCTGACCCGTTTGCCGAAATAGGTGCACCCATTTGTTGAAATGATGATGCTACCCTGTTTGTCGAAGTGGTTTTAACCCATCAATTGCCGAAGCGGTTCATATCATATTATTTGCCGAAGAGCTGCACTAACATATTATCCGGACTTTGTAAAGCGACTCATAGCCCAGCCCTACCGTCTGGACGTGTCCTAGGGATTTGCTCACTCTCACCGCCCGCCGTCGCCGCTTGCTGCCCGTGTCGCCAAGTCCTCTTGTGTACGCGTGCGTGAGTACGTGCGCGCGCGTGCGTTTGTGTGTGAGTGAGTGAGTGAGTGGGTGAGTGAGTGAGTGAGTGAAAGCATGCACGTCAAGAGAGAGTGGGCTCAGACTTAGATGGTGAGCTGACGAGCAGATTAAGAGAGCTAGCCGTTGGGTCACTCCAAGCAATCAGGGTAGTTCAGGTC
>NW_004797594.1:480945-482248 GCF_000002075.1 Aplysia californica
GAGAGAGAGAAGGGGTGGGAGGGAGAGAGAGAGATGTTTTTGAAAAAGATGAAACAAAGATGAAAGCGCCTGACAAAGACGGTCTAACTAGTGGCATTCTAAAGGTGGGAGGACAATCTAATAGCAACATAACTCTGATATAACCAAAGGATTCAAAGACATTATACACACTTGAACAATTCCGGAATATTGGCGAGAGAGGGAGAGGTGGGGGAGAGAGAGGGGCAAAAATAATGAAAAGAAAGACAGAAGAGACATAAAAACTACAAATCAATAAATTTACCCCCCTTTTCTTATCAAATGTTGACAAGAGTACTCCAGAAGCCAATGGAAAGAGTGCTATGCGTTGGTTTTATTGATTACGAAAATGCCTTTTATTTCATCGAACAGTTTGAAAATTTTTCCGCTCTCAGAAAAATGAATATTATGAACGAGAAATACATCCATTTATTGATCAACATTTTTCAAGAGGGGTCAGCTCAAATCCAATTCGACAACTACGCGTCAGAAAAAATCGCCATCGAAAAGGGATGAGGCAAGGAGACCTCATATCACCCAAAGTATTCACAGCAGCAATAGACGGTAATATTGAGTCGATAGTGCCGTGCCGTAAAGCACCTACTCACTCAATCAATCAATCAAAATACATTATTAAAAAAATATTGCTCAGTAAAGTTATTTCAACAGATAGAGAACATCGGAAAGATTTGAGATTTACGAATGACGTGAATTTATTGAAAATGAACAACTAATGGAAATTAAACTTAATGTCACAAATTTATACGAAAGAAAAAAAAATAAACCTTGAAGTCCACCAAGATGAAATCAATAAACACACGACGAACTACGCACTGTAGAAAACACAAACATTGTCAAAGTGACAGAATGTGAATATTTAGAACAAGCAATAAGTATGGAGGAGGCAAGAACAAAACGTGAGGTCAACAGAAAGAGACGTGCGGCTTGGAGTTGCTTTTAGAGGCACAGAGAGATATAATATACAGATCAAAATCTGCCGATTACTCAACAGACAAGTTTTTAATCAGTGCATTCAAGTCAGAGCTTAACCCACCCGTAACAAATAGATGAGTCACTACCCTAGAATTACATACAAAGATCTATCTGCTTAATATCTAGTTTTGAGAAATTTGACGTCGAAGGTTTTGAGTTTCACATCATTCCAAGATTTTCGAAAGCAGTTCTTTGCATATCTTGATAACGACTCAAAATAATCGTGCGATTTTGATAGAGCAGATAAAAAATTCGGTTCCTGGTCTCATGGCCTTAAAAAAATGTCAGATAG
>NW_004797594.1:482998-484514 GCF_000002075.1 Aplysia californica
GCTCCGAACATTTCGAACGGATAGGCTACCACACACACACACAACAACAACAACAACAACAACAACGACAACGACAACGACAACAAGAACAACAACAGCAACAACAAAGGTAACGAGGTCCGCTGACATAGCCATAACAGTCAAGCACACAAACAGCAAAGATTATCCTGCATGTCAGATGAGCAGATAGATAGAGAGGGTATAGCATATCACAGGTCATGCGATGTACCACTGGGCGGTGCCACTGACTGAAGTGTCTTTAGGCCATTCCCAAAGGGGGGACATTAACATTTTATTATGCACAGTAGAATTGTAAATGGGCTGATTTATCAATGTCATGCTCATACTGTGCCTGAACTGCAACAGGGAACTACTGCTTTTTCTGTCCTAATCCTTACTATCATCATTTTTCCTCTACATTCTTGTGACCCGCTATTTCCAGGGTGCCTAGATAGTCGAAGGAGACTTTGTGCTGTTGGAGCTAGAGAGGTGAGCAGAATAAGTCTGATTCCCTGTAAGGACTTCTCTGTTGACATCCACCCCTTGGCGCTCATACCTTATGCAGTTGCCAGCGCTGTAAAACCTCTACTAAAACTAAACAAAGGTCAGGCGATAGCGATGGTAAAGTATACCACAGGTCATGCGTGTCTCTTACAGTAGACCTAATAAATAATCCACGGACTAGCCACCCTCTGCTCTATTGTCGTGGGGTGAGCAGTTGCTCGCGTGAGTTGAGTACATTGTGTAGTACCGACGAGGGACAAAAGTGAGCGCTTGCTCGCGTGCATTTAGTACACTGTATAGTACCGAAGAGGAACAAAAGTAAGCAGACTAGGACAGGGCACGTGATAATAATGATAGTAATAAATAATAAATAATAAATGACATTTATAGAGCGCTCAACCCCGATTAAAGTACAGAAGCTCTGAGCGCTTTACAAGACAGTACAGCGTACAACAGTAACATAAAACGTTGTGTTCTGACTAAAGAAAATTATTCCAAATATTCATCTTATTGATTTAAAAACAGAAATGACTTCAGCTGACATTTGAATGAATCAAAAGATTTGATCTCTCTTAAAGTACTTGGTAAAACATTCCAGATCTTGGGGCCTTGGTATTCAAATGCCCTTTCACCCATTGTTTTAAGTTTCACAGATGGTAAAAGTGGCAGTGGTTAGGCTACTGGACTTGTACATGTGAGGTTGAAGGTTCGGGGGTTCGAGCCGTGGGCCCAACGTTGTGTCCTTGGGAAAGACACTTTACACGAATTGTCCTCACTTCACCCAGGTGGGAATGGGTACCCAGCTATAGGCAGTGAAAGATCTTGTCAGTTTGTTAGTGTTTGAGCGCTTAACCAGCTGCTTGCACTGTATGCTTCCCGGGAAGCTGAGAATGCTTCTGACTGTTCTATGTTCTGCTGGGGTAATGACATAGTATAAGGCGCATAGAGCTTGCTTTTGAGTGGGGGCATGCGCTGTACAAATGCTATTTATTATTATTATTATTATTATTAT
>NW_004797594.1:484823-487865 GCF_000002075.1 Aplysia californica
AGCTGTGCTACTGACTGAAGTGTCTTTAGGGCATTCCCAAAGCGGGGACATTAACATGTTCTTATGCACAGTAGAATTGTAATTGTAAATGGGCTGATTCATCAATGTCATGCTCATAACTGTGCCTGATCTACAACAGGGAACTGCTGCTTTTTCTTTCCTTATCCTTACTGTTGTTCTTTTCCCCTCTATTTCTTTTGTATGTTTATAATACTCTTGTGACCCGCTATTTCTGGGGTGCCTTGATAATGATAGTTGAAACAGACTTTGTGCTGTTAAAGCTAGAGAGGTGAGCAGAGTAAGCCCGATTCCCTGTAAGGACTTCTCTATTGACATCCACCCCTTAGCGCTCATATGACCTTATACAGTTGCGAGCGCCGTAAAACCTTACTACATGTATAACTAAACTAATAATTCAGTCCTATGATCCTTCGTGTCACAAGTCACTGCAGTTCACAGAGTTCAGTTAAACTTGTCAACGGCAATGAGCAAGGAGAATAACCCATCTAGTACAGCCTTCAACTCTTTCAGTATTGGTTGCTTCTCTTTCGACATTCCTGTTTCATGAATCCGTAACTTTAGGGTGTGGTTCGCACAATTCTTTTGTCAACGACAATGAGCAAGGAAAGTAACCCATGTATTATGATATAGTGCAACCGTCAACTTTGTCAGTATTGGTTGCTTTTCTGTTCGACATAACTTTGTCGTGAATCCGAAGGACAAGGGTGTCATGGTTTGCACAATTCTTTTGTCAACGGCAATGAGCAAGGAAAATAACCCATAGGCCTATCATTTTAGCACAACTATCAACTTTGTCAGTATTGGTTGCTTCTCGTTAGACATAACTGTTTCATGAATCCCAAGCATAAAGGAGTAATGAACCATTATAATTAATCTACTTTTAAGCTCAAGGGGGCTATCCCGAAAAATGCTGTTATGCAAAAATCGAAAAAGAAGTTTTTGTCTCTTGTTCAGTTTCTCTAACAGACAAGGAGAGTTTTCTCTATAACCAAACAAATAGTCAAATGCACACACTAATTAAACAAAACTTCTCCTATAGGTAGGGCGATGCCCATTTTTGGTGTAGGTCAAGATTTCTGGAAATCCCCGAAATCTGTCTTAGCCCGCTTGTCATTAAAAGCGACCAATTTTACTTTTAATTAGTTGATCACTGAGCTATTGTGAAGAGGGTCAGTAGGTGTCGTTAGAATAAACACGAAACCGAAAGGCTTTATCTGCTTGAGGTGAGACATTTGTTGACTCTGTCACTCATGATATGATTATCTATCTATCTATCTATCTATCTATCTATCTATCTATCTATCTATCTATCTATCTGTCTATCTATCTATCGATCTATCTACCTATCTATCTATCTATCTACCTATCTATCTATCTATCTATCCATCTCTCTATCTATCCATCTCTCTATCTATCCATCTCTCTATCTATCCATCTTTCTATTTCTCTATCTATCTATCTATCTATCTCTAATTATACATATATATATAATATGTATTTATATAAATATGTGTGTGTATGTGTGTGTGTGTGTGTGTGTGTGTGTGTGTGTGTGTGTGTGTGTGTGTGTGTGTGTGTTTTCTTCGTTAGAACAAGACCTTGATTTTACAATGATGATACTTTATTAATTAATTAATCAATTAATTATTAAAATTCCAATGTTTCATTGCATTTCGTACAGAATTTAACTTCTCAAAAGAGAGCGGAGTATCGCTCTTTTGCGATGGAAAACAACGAAGCGTTCTTTTGACAATAACAAACATGGCGCAAGGCAAGTTTAAAGCTCCAAAACAGCATGTTCCAGGCAAAAAGAAAGACAAAAAAGCGTCGAAACAGAAATTTGGATTGAAGAAAGGTAATGAAAATGAAGTATTGATTGGCTATCTCTTGTTTTTCACTTTCATCTATGTTTACATGTTCATATATTTGGCAAATTTCACGGTAAGGAAGAGCAGCGAAGACAATCATTTTCTACTTGAACTTGAACTGTTGTGTTTCCAACGCCAACCCACCAAGTCGTATTGCCATTTATTTTGAAATAAAAATAACCCAAAATTTTGCTCTTTTTATTAATCCTTGTTTGAACAATATTTATGTAAATCAAGAGAGAGTATTTGCTTTACTTTTTTCTTGGTCAAAGGTTACTTTACTCACTTGAGTCTATGGCTGGGGTAGGCTCTATCAGGCACTCCTGTACAAAAGGTCACCTCTGTTCTCACCCCGGGTGAGGGTGAGAATAGCGCAGGCGAGTCTTTTGGCTATTCTCACCCGGTGGGCGTTCACCGTTATAGCCTAGATCTAGGCCTACCAATTTTGCGTTCACCCTAAACCACAGAATTCTACACTGTGATAACAGAAAAATTGCAGAATTCTGTGCCGTCAACAAATGTTCCATTACTACTGTTAGCCTACTAAAACTAATAGCGTACAATTTTGTCTGTGGGCAGTGGAGAGCGAGAACTTCCGGGCAAAACAAAATGGCGACCCCCGTAGTTCGGCTCGATTCGAAAAGTGGAATAGCCATAGCATCTTTGTAGTCGATAAAATTAGATTACTTTTGTGCTGTAACGTAATCTTTTCTTTGCCTTTATCCATTTGATCATCTACATCAATAGAAAGTATTCCAAAATTAGGAAAAACAGGTCTTGTTTCACACCGGGTGAGAATAGCCTTCGGAGGTCGATTCGCCTGTACAATTACAGTCCCGTTTAGATACTCGTTTTGACCCTAACAACGATTACTTCTGGTTCTAAATGATTACTTTTTGATGCGTGTGCAGATAGGCCTATGGAGGGATAGCCAATTAAACCTAATTGTAAAGGCCACTTCTATTCTCACCCCGGGTGAGAAGAGCGCAGGCGAATCTTTTGGCTATTCTCACCCGGTGTGCGTGCACCGTTATTTTATATAAATAACCGTTATAGCCTAGATCTAGGCCAACCAATTTTGCGTTCACCCTGAACCACAGAATTCTACACTGTGATAACAGAAAAATTGTAGAATTCTGTGCTGTGAACAAAC
>NW_004797594.1:488061-510599 GCF_000002075.1 Aplysia californica
CAATTTGATCGTCCACACCGACAGACAGACAGTATTCAGAAAGAGACAGAGAGAGAGAAGAGGGGAGGAGTAGATCTTGCGAGAACTTTCAGGCAATACAAAATGGCGACTCGCGTAGTTCGGCTCGATTCGAAAAGTGAAATAGCCCTAGCATCTTTGTAGACGTTCAAATTAGCCTACTTTTGTGCTATAAAATTGTGCGTAATTTTTTCTTTGCTTTTATCCATTTGATCGTCCACACCGATAGAAAATATTCCGAAATTAGGAAAGATAGGTCTTGTTTCACACCGGGTGAGAATAGCCTATGGTGGCAAGTCTCACCCGGGGTGAGAAGTCGATCGTATTTTTATTCTCACCCCGGCACTTTTTAGGTAGTTCCCACCCCGCAATTGTTATTCTCCAGTTTTGGCGGTAAGAGAAGGGGGGTTTCAAGGGGGCTTGTCCCACTGACCTAATAAAAATATGGTGGGGGGTTTCAGGGGCCCTGAATTTTACCATAATTTGATGTTTTGCAGTTGTTAGGTTTGATATCTTAGCTTGCTGCGCATCAAACGTATAGATCTAGATGTAGATCTAGGCTCAAATAAAGGGGAGGGAACTACCGAAAAAGCGCAGAAAATTTTAGGCCAGCTCTATTCGGACTCGAGTCCGGTTAAATTTGTTGTTTATTTGGACTCGAGTCCGAATATATGGGTTTTATCTATTCGGATGCAAAGGGGAGCGTCACAAACTGCACAGCAATGATTGATGTCTCTTTTCCCTGTGCATGTTTTGTTTCACCAGGTGGATTTGCACCAGATCTATCACCACGTAAAACCAGATTTTTTAAAAAAATGTCTGTCTATCAGGAGAGAGAGACAAGGGAAAACTAAATAAGTCAATGATGCCAGGCAAACACTCAGTGGTGTGAGATCAAAGTAAAAAAGAGACATCATAAAGAGAGGACAGGAGGTGTCAAATGACAGTGTGGGGTACCCCCCTAGTCCTCTTACGGCCAGTGCTGCTCTCTCACTTCCCAGTCTGATGACTGTCAGGAGTTTAGGCCTCTCGTTAGAAAATATATAGAGGCCTACACTCTATTGCTGTATGAATGCAAATTTAACCTTGTTCTATACTATTCAGAAAATGTTTGAAACGTGAGAATTTACATAAATTCATTTACGTGCTCAATTTTTTGGCTGGAGGCCAGGCAGAATTAAGTAATGGCAACATCTCAATACAAAATTTGACAAATATTTCATTATTTAATTTAATAAGTCAATTTAAATCAATTATCAGTAAGTGCTTTCCCAAGCTACCCCACACATCTAACTGCCTCTACCCCTCAAGACAACAATTAGAACAGACCTGCAGCTATTACAGAATGGCATCATGCAGTAGAGTTAACGCTCAGATGCTACTGGATCGCTAACAACAACAACAACAACAACATTAGTAAGTGTTAGACAGAAGTGGAGAGGCTGATGATCTTTCCTCTTCCCAGTGAGATTCTTCTGCCAACAATTTGGATTGAGTCTGTGACAAGCATGTAATCATAATGATAATAATAATGAAAATAGCATTTGTATAGCGCATGTCCCCACTTGAAAGCAAGCTCTATGCGCTTCACTTTATACAATTAACCAATGTAGTCATCACATGGACTTGCAAGTTATTACACACAAGGCTAGAAAATAATTGCAAAGAGGGGCGGGGTGCCTAGTCATGCTTTCACGCAAGTCGTGTCTTTGTGTAAGCTGTCATGATAAAAGTACTTTTTTAGGTGAAGCGTTATTTTTTTTATACAACGAACTGGTTAGTCAGGTTTAACTGCAGCCAGAAAAAAAAACCCAGTTAATTTTTGGGATGTCTTCTCTCGTTACTTTTCTGTGGTATCATTTGACATGAGGTTCTGCTGTATCACTGTTGTGATTTATTTTTATAGACAGTTTTGAAATAGAAATACAACTTGAATAGTATGATTTGGACATTAAAATAAAGTTTTGATGTAAGAAAGTTTTCAAGTTTCTATTTTAACCATCAGTCTGTGTGGTAGCCAGTAAATCTGTTGCGGTTCTTGTTACTCAAAAATATTGTTATTGTTTCTCTGTTTATTTCTAACTTGCAGGAAGTTTAAATATTGCACCGAAAAAGAAAAGGTTGCAGGAAGCTGCAAGTGTGAAAAAGGTATGTCAAATGTTTCGTATATATGTTTTTAAGAGAAATGTTTTGTTTTATTTTCTACTATTGCTACCAAAATCTTCCACAGCAAAATTCTAACTTCAGCCTTTTGGCTAAATACACAATGTAACAACATTTGTTTCTTCTTCTCACCATGGTTGAGGGGAACTGTAGTTTCTTTTGTTCCTTCCATTTCACTTTCACACATTCAGAAGAATGGGGAAATATTAGAAATGTAACTGGGAACATGTTAGAATTTAAATTTTAACGACTGCTTAAGTTTTATTCGCCCTCCCCCATTGACACAATTTGGATTATTAAAGAGGTGGGATATTCCAAGCCTGCCTGTTCTCATTTGGCAAACGTAAGAGCGAATCATTGAAAAGTCGAAACACCTGTGCATGTGGTCGAGGGGTTAAAACGGTCGCTTTTAAGGACAAGCAGGCTAACCCAGATTTCGGGTGTTTCCCGAAGTCTTGACCTACACCAAAAGGGAGCATTGCCCTACCTATAGGAAAAGTTTGGTTTCATTGGTGCGTATATTGTTTGGTTATAGAGAAAACTCTCCTTGTCTTCTAAAGAAATTGAACATGACAGGGGTCCAAAAACTTTAACTTCGCTTTGACTTTTCTCTAAACAGCATTTTCCGGGATAGCCCCCTTGTTCTTAAAAGCGACAAAGTACATCTCTGCGCGCTCATATAACCTTATGCAGTTGCGAGCGCTGTAAAACACTTACCACAAAAAAAAAATATATATATATTTACATCTGTATACTGTATTGTAATGAGTCCCAAAAGCACAAATTATTGTACATAGCAAGTACTTCAGTTTTGCTTCCAAAAGAGCAATTGGGCATAAAGGGGAGTAACAAAGTAAAAGTAATCCGTCGACTTACGCACAAAATTGTATCCCTTTCTATTTTTATGTCTTTGAAAGCTACCTTGTTTATTCGTAAATCATATTACATAAAATTTGTATGAACAAAAATGTTGATGAAAGGGACCCACGCATGTTTGAAACCATCTATGGATTATGTATATAGATCTATATTTTATATAATGTATACAATTTAACAAATAATCCTAGGACTCCGAATAAAATATGCAGTGTTGGTAATCAGTACACATAACATGTTCGATGGTATCCATTTTAAAAGCGCACTGGTCGAAGACTCTCGCTTCACATAAGTGCGGGTGGTTGGTGGGTGACACTGGGAAGTAGATTTTTATTTCTTTTGTTTGAGCAACTTCTGTAAACTGAAAATCTAGCTAAGCTGAAGAAATTCTGGCCGTCCTGCATATTTGTTTAAGGGGACTCTGCTGTGTGTGTGTATATGTGTATAGATCTATAGATCTATAACTGTCCCCGTCGTTTTATGCAAGAAAAATTCTGAGCCCAAAAAATGTGAAATTATGCGAATCTGTTAATTTTAACAAAGAATGATAACGGAAAATAATCGGAAGTTATGCAAAAAATGATCAAATTTTGCTAAATTATGCGGGGTGCATAAAACCACAGGGACAGCTAGATGTGTGTCACAATGCGGTGGAATCAGGCGCTCGTATATATTTTGGGACAAATGAAGTTATGGTTTCATCTTAAAAGATGTTTGTCTTGCTTTTGAGTGAAATAATACCTGTTGAACTTTAACAGAAGTTGAGACATTTGGTCGCTTTTAAACACAAGGGAGCTATCCCGAAAAGTGCTGTTTTGAGAAAAGTGAAGGTAAAGTTTTTGGACCCTTGTTCAGTTTCTTTAAAAAACAAGGAGAGTTTTGTCAATAACCAAACAAATCTACACACCGATGAAACCAAACTTCTCCTATAGGTAGGCCAATGCCCACTTTTGGTGTAGGTCAAGATTTCTGGAGACCCCCGAAGTCTTGGTTAACCCCCTTGTCCTTAAAAGTGACCAATTGTGATTGAAGGAGATGGTGGTCGTCGCCTAGCTTCAGAGGGAAAATGGCTGCCAAAATTTGTTTACTTCCAAAGCTTGAGAGGCTTTGAAAACTGCATGTTTACATTTTTGTGTGCTTTTGATTAACTTTTAAAGTAAAATCCTCACAGAAATGTGTTTTTAAATGGGTGTAAATAAAACGTGTCGAGCCAAAAACTCACAGACCTGCGGAAAAATGCCAGTTTCTTCTCTTTGACCTTGATCATTTTGACGAATGCCTAATTTCAATTTCCCCACGCTGCCTCCCACATATACGTCATGTATAGTTTATGAGTGTCAAAATCTCTTGTTGTTCTTCCCTCGGTCGTTCACTGTTTGCTGATGGTGGTTGGCGGGTGCTCTAGTCTGGTTTGCTCCTTTTTTCCTATCATCAAACATCTATCGTCTTTATCTCTCCTTCTCCATCTTTTTTGTGTTTATTACTCTCTTGTAACACCTCTAATCTTTGGCACTCACATGACCTTATTGTGTTGCAAGTGCCTTAAAACTCTTACTAAAACTAAAATTTCCTATTTTGGTTATGACAGGGCCTGAGGAAGGGCATCAGGCTATCGTATATATTGTGTATGAGTGTGGAGTGCTCTTGTTGCTGTTCCCCTGTCGTTCACTGAGTTCCTTGTTATTCTTCCCCTCTGTCGTTCATTGTCCCCCTCTGCCATTCACTATATTATTGTATACATCTCTATGTGCTCCTGTTTCAGGGTCTAGAGAAGGGTATCCGTGTGTGCATCGAGGAGGAGCTCACCCAGAAGACGCGCTCCCTGGAGCCAAAGGCGCTGGCCATGTTGAAGACAACAGCCTCCACCTCCAAAAAGTAGCAGGACTATCGTCATTGTTATTGCTAATAAAACATGTAAATAAATTCATACATGCTGGAAATTGTTCAGTTATTTGTTTTGAAAGCTTTTGAAAAGACCATAGTGTGTGTGTGTGTGTTTGTCTGTGTGTGTTTCTCTTTGTGTGTTTGCATATGTATGTATGTATATGTATGTACATATGTATGTTTGCGTATTTATAAATATATGTATGTATATATGTTCATGCGCACACGTGTGTGTGTGTGTGTCTGTATGTTATACGACGCTCGCGGCTGCATTAGGTCACATGAGCGCGCGGGATACATTAAACATTTTCAGTTGGTAGGACATTTTTTAATTTCAACCGAAAAACAAAGGCGTTGAAAAAGACTTAGAAATGATAGTCCAAACTTTGTCATGACCATTTTTCTTCGTTTGAAACGTAGGAACCTTCGTGCAAAACGGCCTAATTTGTCGCATAAAACTGCAGCCCCATCACATCCAGCACAGACTTCACTGGGCACAGCGTTGCGTGTGATGGCCAAGGCTAAATCAACCCAGTTCTCGAGCCCAGTGTACTTTTCTTTCAAAATCAAGCCCATGGACAAGTATTCATGCGTGATAATGCACCCGCTCATAAAGCTGGTGTGGGGGCTCTCGTGGCCTAGAGGTTAAGGTGTTGGCCTCTCATTCAAAGGTCCCGGGTTCGAATCCGGGTAGTGACCAAAAAATTTTCTTCTCTAAATTTGTCTCCTTTCACCTCCTTTCCTACTCTGTTCTGTCGTCTGCTTTCGTCTCCTCTTTCTGCCCCCACTCCCTCATCTCCTTTGCCCCCCTCCTCTGGGCTCCTGATTCTTTCTACAACCTTTCTACTGCTACTCCTTGGCTTCTTCTTACTGCTGTCTTTCAGCCACACCCCTGATCTTCTGGTAGGAAAGATCTACACCTGGCCTTCTCGGACAAAGGTGAAAAATCTCGGAGGGCCCGTATGCAAGTTGCGCACGTTAAAGATCCCTTGGTGGTGTAAAATCGATAAAAGTAGGCTTCGGCCGCCACGCGGGCAAAATTCAAAATTTCCTACCAACTGAAAAAGTTTAATGTGTCCCACGCGTTATTATGACCTTATGCAGTTGCGAGCGCCGTAAAACACTTACAAAAACAAACAAACAAAGCTGCTCTGGCTAATAAATTTCTCAAAACTAGCAACATTCCTCTCCTGCGCTCATGACCAGCGTTTAGTTTAGTTTAGTAGAGGGTTTTACGGCGCTCGCAACTGCATAAGGTCATATGAGTGCCAAGGGGTGGATGTCAACAGAGAAGTCTTTACAGGGAATCAGACTTACTCTGCTCACCTCTCTAGCTTCAACAGCACAAAGTCTGCTTCGACTATCAAGGCACCCCGGAAATAGCAGGTCACAAGAGTGTGACAAACATACAAAAGAAGTAGAGGAAAATGACAATAGTAAGGATTAGGAAAGAAAAAGCAGCAGTTCCCTGTTGTAGATCAGGCACAGTTATGAGCATGACATGAATCAGCCCATTTACAATTCTACTGTGCATGAACGAGAAATGTCCCTCCTTTGGGAATGGCCTAAAGACACTACAGTCAGTGGCACTGTCCCGGGGGGGGGGGGGGGGGGGGGGGGGGATTTATATATGTCTCTTTTTGTTTTTTCCATCAAAAAAAAAATTTAAAAAAAAAAAAAGCGCGGCTCTTTATGCACTTTACATTACTGTATATTATTACCCCAGCTTAGACCATAGAACACTCAGAAACATTCTCAGCTTCCCTGGAAGCATGCGGTGCAACCGCGGATGGTTAAGCGCTTAAACAATCACTAACAAACTGACAAAATCTTTCGCTGTCTATAGCTGGGTAGGCTACCCATTTCCACCTAGGTGAAGTGAGGAAAATTCGTGTTAAGTTCCTTTACCAAGGACACAACGTCGGGCCCGCGGCTCGAACCCCCGAACCCGCAACCTCCGGTTTTTTAGAGAGGGGGGGGGGGAGAGGTTTAAAGCCGGGGGAGAAAAAAAAAGGGGGGGGGAGGGGGTTAAAGGCGGGGGGAGAGAGAAAGAGGGGGGGGGGGAGAAAGAGAGAGTGAGAGGGAGGGAGGAAGAGAAAGAGAGGGGGGGGGGAGAAAGAGAGAGAGAACGGGGGAGAAAGAGAGAGAATGAGATAGAGAGGGGGAGAGAGAGAGGGGGGGGGGGTAGAGAAGAACAACGACGAGATTTCTTACAAGAATAAGTGGATTGGACGGAACGCTTTTCAGCATAAACAACACTACGTTTTTATCTCTTCCTCCCTCCCCGACCCGTGTTCCTGCCAACGCACACCCACCCACACACATCCCCCTACACCCCCCCAACCCCCACACACATACACACACAAACATTTACATATTCGCGACCTCGGTGCTTTCTTGTTCTATCTCCATTTTTAATAACAGTGAAAATAGTCCATAACAAAGAGTGAGCTTCAAAAGAAGTGACATTTTCAACGTTTAATAAAATAGAGGTAGGACAAGAAAGCACTGAAGTTGCGATATGTGGTTAGTTGGTTTATTTCGGGAAAAGTAATCGAGTTCACTTACCAATTTGACCTTGAAGAAGAGAACAAGGGCATGGCGAGGCGTGAGCCACGGACTGTGGAAGACCGCGTGAGTCGTAAGCGGCAGTCGAGGGGAAACAGCATATTATTAATATGGTCGCTTTTAAGCACAAGGGGGCTATCCGGAAAAATGCTGTTTTGAGAAAATCGAAGGTAAAGTTTTTGCCCCTTGTTCAGTTCCTTTAAAAGACCAGAAGAGTTTTCTCTATAACCAAACAAATATACACACCTATGAAACCAAACTTATCCTATGGGCAGGGCAATGCCCACTTTTTTTTCGTAGGTTGAAATTTGTGGAAACCCCCGAAACCTGGGTTAGCCCGCTTGTCCTTAAAATAAGCGACCATTTGACATTGAAGAAGAAAACAAGGGCAGGGCAAGGCGTGAGCCACGGACTGTGGAAGACCTCGTGAGCGTGAGTGGCAGTCGAGGGGGTAAGAGCAGTCTCTCGTCAGAGCAAGTTGGTCAGCGTACGGTGCTGGATAGGGACAGTAGAGTAGGCTGTTGTGTGAAATGTGAGTTTGTGACTTCTCCATGGATATCCTGCTGTTGGTGATTTTTACTAGAGGTGAGTGTTTATAGATCAAGTTAAACTACAACATACACACACACGCACACACAAACACACACACACACAACTTTGTGAGCGCACACGACACACATACACACACCTCCAAACAGACAAACACACACAGACACATGCACACACTTACACACGAAAATCTTTTCTTCAAAGTTGGCAAGTGTGTAGGCCTAGTCTTCTGTGTGTACCTGATACATAACACACTTGCGTTTCGCTGAGCTAAACTGGTTTCATAAAAATAGAGGGTTTTTTACTTCGACAAAATGGTGTTTGGGGGGGGGGGGGGGGGGGCAAAAAAATATTCCTGAGACATTGTTGTCTTCCTCTAATACATTGTAACTAGAAATGAATTCAGTCAGTGAGTTCTCTTCGAGGCCATGCCACGTTTTTGTGGAGCTTTCACCAACTATCATTACCGAAAGAAGATATATTATTAGCTTCGGTTAAAAATGCTCGCTTTTAAGCACAAGGGGGCTATCTCGAAAAATGCTGTTTTGAGAAAATCGAAAGCAAAGTTTTTACCCCTTGTTCAGTTTCTTTAAAAGACATTGAGAGTTTTCTCTATAACCAAACAAATAATATTTGTATATTATACATGTACTCACCAATGAAACCAAACTTCTCCGATAGGCAGGGCAATATCCACTTTTTGTGTTGGTTAAGATTTCTGGAAACTACCGAAATCTGGGTTAGCCCGCTTGTTCGTAAGTCGTGTTTTACTATCGTATCCATGCGACGTGGGGAACTCTGTGCCACCACTTTCCAACAAGGAAATGTACTCGTTAATCCGATCCGTACACTAAAGCGACCAAATAAAAAGTGAGGCAAGAGTCATGGACCTCTTCGGTCTGAGTAAATTAAGGTTTGGGGGGGGGGGGGGGGCACACCAGCCAATCAGCAGACAGCTGCTTGGTGAACTCTATTCTCTGCAAGGTTTGCTTTTGAGCATTGAGCAGAAAAGAATCAGTTCGAAGCCAGCTTTTGTTGGGTGCGGAGTGTGGCGACAGTTCAGGCGTCTGCTCTTCCTGTGTTAAAACCTTGGACACGTATTCCTTCCTGCTCCCTGTGATTGACCTGATGAATCCGAGGCTGACAGACGACACGTCGATTCCAAATGAGAGGATGAGAGCAAGCTGTTCAGGTCTGTTGTTTGTTTGTTTTCTCTTTCATTCTTTCTTTTTCGACACCCCCCCCCCCCACACACACACACGCACATTATATTATGTCAACTTTAGTTCCTTCGTTTGTTTTGCTTTTCCCAAGCACTTAATGAACATGGTCAATGATCACGTGGTTGTGTATCTAGTTACTCAATGTGGTGTAAAGCGGCCCACACACGCTCAAACTTTTTCAACAAGGGACCGGGTCGGCCGGGCAGTAGAACTGTGGCCATTCGAGCGTTTTGTGGATCTATATTATATCTCGAGAACAGAAACATCATCATCCAGAAGTGGTCACCCTATCTTCATTATCCAGCTTCATCTAAAGAATCTGCTTCTACAAACTCCTACCAAAAAATATCTATCTTCCTTTTTTGTGTATGTTACTCTCTTGTAACACCTCTAATCTTCGGCACTTTTTGACCTTATTGTGTCGCAAATGCCGTAAAACTCTTACTAAAACTACAAAAATAAAACTCAGAATTTAGCTGATTTTACTTTAAATGTATTTTTCTCAGAAAACTGCCACTCATCAGACGTTTGGTCAAGAAGACACTGATGTTATCAGTAAGGCTACCATAGAATGTCAAAGACCAAACAGTCGCGAGCGCCGTAAAACCCCATACTAAACTAAAAGACCAAACAAAAAGCTGGCAGTGCTTGTTTGTTCCATCGAGTATACATTTTACAGAATCATTGATACAATTGGTCGCTTTTGAGCACAAGGGGGTATCCCGAAAAATGCTGTTTGAGAAAATCGAAGGTAAAGTTTTTGCCCCTTCTTGTTCCATTTCTTTAAAAGACAAGGAGACTTTTCTCCATAATCAAACAAATATAGACACCAAAAATGTTTCCCCTGTGATTTTGTCCATGACTGAAAGCGTGCTTTGGTTGGAACGGATGAAGCCGGTGGCTGACACGCCTAGACACCGACTGGGTCGTTTCCCGACTCACCATGTCTGTTTGAGGGGGGGGGGGTAGCTTGATTGACGGAAGTCAGCAATGAGGCAAACTTGCACCCTGGTTGGCATCGTCGGGCCGAAGGTCCGAACTTTGTGAGGTAGTAGCACACGGAAGAGGTTGAGTTTCTGTACCTGTTGTTAGCTGGGTTATGGTTGGCTTTCTGCGGAAAGCGAGTGGGTTTTGCTGTTGCTGATGGGTCATCTAGGTCTGCTTCTCTGCTCCATTGCTTGGACTTGAATTGAGCTTGAGGAGGGTGTTGGGTTGACATACTGCCTGTGCTTCCCAGATATGGTCAGCTGCTCTGGCTAATTCCTCAACATTCGGGGGATTTTGAGCTGCTAGGATGTTTCTCATTTCTCCTGGGAGGTTGGCTAAAAACAGAGCTCGTTTGAGAGTTTGGGGATCATCGTTGTAGAATAAGTGCTCACCTTGTGTTCCAGGTTCTCTCGATGTTTCTTTGTAGGTGAAGATAGGGGGCCCCCTTCTAGATGGATGCTATTTCTTTCTGTAATCTGGCGCGACTGCCCGCCTCAATGGCCACTGCTGTGTGCCCCGATCCACTCGGTCCCTCTTTTCACTCACTCGTGAGTACCGGGTCTCTCCAGTCCCGTGAATCTCTCCAGTCTCGTGAATCTCTCCAGGTCCGTGCGGGGTCAGATTGTTACCAGTAGATACTGGCCGGTGTCAACTATTCTTTTACACCACAATCGTTGAGCGCGTTAATGCGTCTTAAAAGTGCCGTGGGCTTCCTATCCCCCAAATCATTGAGGTTCAGCAGTTCTAGATCTTTTTGAGCTTTCGATTTGCCAAATGTCTGAATCAGGACCTTTTTTAAATGCTCGTATTTCCCGTTTTCAGGAGGATTCAACAATACAGCTTGTATCTCTTCTGCGGTGTCCATGTCCAGGGTGCTAACCACTGAATCGTATTTTGTCTGGTCTTCCGTTATTTTTTTTGTACCGAACTGCGCTTCGACACGAGCGAACCAGACCTCTGGTGATTTGTTCCCGAAGTCTGAGAGTTTAAGCGACGCAGTGAACATCTCGTCCGTGTTTGGCATATCGATTAGACGTGTTCTTCCCGGGGTCACCAATGTAAGTTTTCCCTAACCTGTAGTAGATGTAGGTATAGATCCAGTTTGGTGTTCCTCCTCACTGGGCCCAGCTCGTCTGAATTCTGTCTTCCCTCTAGCCCAGTGACACGGGAAATCTTCTCGTGAGTTGTCCCCCGCTGAATATAAACAACTCACGGGCTGAATGTAATGTTTGCCACTTGGAATTATGGAAGGCCAAACAGTGGCCTACAACATCAAACTTCTCCGAGAGGGAATTCCCACTTTTGATGGGGGTCGATATATCTGGAAACCCCCAAAATCTGGGTTAGCCAGCTTGTCCTTAAAAGCGACCAGTTCTGGTAGGGCAGCACCAACAAGCTGCAGGGAGCAAACCTGTGTATTACGTCACTTCAACACTCAAATCTTAAACTCACCAGGGAGCTCTTCCCACCCAAATCTATTCCTGCCACCACCCTCTGCCCACCCCCTATCCCCCCAATTCTGAAGAAAGCCAACCTATACCGCAACTGGGCTGTTCAGATGTAGGGGTTGATAGGAAGCTAGGTGGGTAGGCTAGGTCCAGAATAGGATTTTGCAGGGAGTATTGCCATGACCATGGCGGGAGGGAGTTGAGGGGTCGTTTAGTTGAGGCTTTTTCGGAGTAGGGTGAGAGCGAGAGAGAGAGAGAGAGGAGGGGTGAGCACATATATGAGCGCGTCTTCCTCTTTTTTTTTTTTTTGGGGGGGGGGGTTACTTCTGACTGATGTTTTTATTTGAAGGAACAAGGGATGTTTGTGGTCTAAAAATATGGAATTATTTTTTTTTTGTGCAGGCTGTTATATACAATTCATCCAAGTAGGGGAATGAAGATGTTGGAATTTTACATGCTTTCCGTATCAGTCGATTTAATTTTTCTTCATCTTGTCTTGTGTTCCCGGCCCATGCTGTTATATACAAAAATTGGCCATACTGTCTATAGTTGAATGGTAAAATAAGGACATCAATGTATTATCAACTTTAAAATACATGAGCTTTCTTAGAAAAAATAGTGTTTTTTCACTTTTATGCAGGAGAGAAGTGTGGACACGCCAGTTGAATTTGTTGTCTATTGTAACCCCCAAAACTTATAGTCTGACACTTGCTCGATGGTTTCACATTTAATTTCGAGTGGCTGCAGGGGCAGTTTTTTAATTCTAAAATCAACAACAAGTTCTTTGGTCTTTTTCACATTTAAAAGCAGCTTATGATTTTCACACCATTCAGAAAAGTTAAGTACAAAATTCCGGTAAGCGGTTTCGTTATGGTCAGCGTGAATTAGCCCAATTATGGTTGAATCATCCGCAAAATTTTATCAACTTGATGTTACTGTTGTTTATTTGGCAATAGTTCGTGTATAGTGTGAATAAAACTGGTGACTAAACACATCCTTGAGGGGCCCCTGTATTTGTTGTGATGTATGTCGATGAAGAATGTTTTAATTTTACATACTGGGTTCGGTTGATAAGAAAACTGCCTATCCATGATATTAAATTGACGTTAACACCTATGTTTTCTAATTTCTTTAAAAGGATAGCTGGCTGGATAGTATTAAAGGATGACGAAAAGTCAACAAACAGGATCTTCCAGTGTGTTTTTGGCTTGTCTAAGTGTCTATATATGTTGTCAAGAAAGAGTAGAATGGCGTCTTCCACACTTCTCCCGTGACGATATGCAAATTGTAGAGGGTCCTGGGTGGGTTCTATGTATGTTCCCAGTTTTTTTTAAGCACAATTTTTTCTAGACATTTTATAACTACAGATGTTTAGGCTATTGGTCTTAGGTCATTCATTTCAGTAATTTTTTCTTTCATTGAAAGGGGGACGATTTCAGAACATTTCCAAATAGTGGGAATAGCATGTGTCAACAACGACTGGTTGATAATATAGGTGTAAATAGAACTAAGTTGTGCTGAACACATTTTTTGAATTTTGGGTTGCACACTATCTGGGCCACACGCCTTTCTCACATTCACACGTCCAAACACACATCTAGCCTCACGTTCTTCAACAACAACAACAACAACATACATATACACACATTCACATGTCCAAACTCACATCTAACCTCACGTTCTTCAACAACAACAACATACATATACACACATCCACACGTCCAAACACACATCTAACCTCACGTTCTTCAACAACAACAACATACATATACACACATCCACACGTCCAAACACACATCTAACCTCACGTTCTTCAACAACAACAGCATACATATACACACATCCACACGTCCAAACACACATCTAACCTCACGTTCTTCAACAACAACAACATACATATACACACATCCACACGTCCAAACACACATCTAACCTCACGTTCTTCAACAACAACAACATACATATACACACATCCACACGTCCAAATTCACATCTAACCTCACGTTCTTCAACAACAACAGCATTATTTTCGTTTGTGTCGGTGTTCACACTTGGTAAGTCACACGGACTGTCTTTGTCAAAACGGGAGAAAAAGGCATTTAGTTTATTTGCATAGCTCTCTTTGTTGTCAACACACATCATTTGTTGGTTTATTTTTGTAGCCAACTGTGGTCTTAAGCCCAGTCCACGTCTCTCGAGAGTCATTTGATCGAAACAGATCTTCCAGTTCCTTTTTATATTTTTGTTTTTCAGCCCAGATTTCTTTCTTAATAGCTTTGTCTATGACTTTTAGCTCTGTTTTCTCATGATTTTTAAAAGCCTTTTTCTTTTTATGGATTATGTCTTTGATTCCAGAATGTATCCACGGTTTAGAGTTACGGAAGATGGTAACTTGTTTTTTAAGGGCCACTATTTATCTTCACAAAATTTGACATAGTCTGTGACTGTTGTACATAAAAGATAGATATCACAGCATGCATTGATAAAAACATTCCAGTTGGTACAGTCAAAACTTCCTCTCAGTTGGTCTTGGTTTTTTTCAGTCCAGGTGGTGACTGTTGGAACTTCCGGCTTCGTTCGTCTCAACTCAGGGCGGTACAGAGGAAGTAATAAAGACATGTTGTGGTCAGAGTTACCGATGGGTGGGAGGGCAACACACTTGTAGGCTTGGGTGACATTGCCGTAACACAGACCCCATGTCCTTGGGCGTCTCGTTGGAATGTCGACGTACTGGGTCAAGTTGGGTAGGGCGGCGTTAAGAGTACAGCTGTTGAACTCACCGGTAGTAAAGATAACCGTGTCAGGAGATTTTGTGGTTTGGTTGTGAATGAGGTCGGATAGGGTATCAGTGGTGATTGGGGCGTTGGCATGAGGAGGAATATACACAACATTCATAAATATACTTGGGAACTCACGGGGTTGATAGAACGGACGTCACCTCCCGGGGCAGTGCCGCTGACTGTAGTGTCTTTAGGCCATTCCCAAAAGGGGGGGGGGCATTCTCGTTCAAGTATAGTAGAATGGTAAATGGGCTGACTCATGTCACGCTAATAACTGTGCCTGATCTACAACAGGGAACTGCTGCTTTTTCTTTCCTCATCCTTACTATTGTCATGTTCCTCTACTTCTTTTGTATGTTTGTCACTCTCTTGTGACCAGTTATTTTGGGGTCCCTTGACAGTCCAAGCATACCTTGTGCTCTTGAAGCTAGAGAGGTGAGCAGTCTAAGTCTGATTCCCTCTAAAGACTTCTCTTTTGTCACCCACCCCTTGGCGCTCATATGACCTTCTGCAGTTGCGAGCGCCGTAAAACCCTCTACTATAAAAAGAAGAACGGACATAGATATAAAGTGAGAACTTCCACATGGGGAGAACAGGACTGGTGGACAACCGGCATGTTATTGGGGTGGCACCATCGATCGTTAATGTACGCACACACACACCTCCACCATGACTTTTATTTGAGAAGCTATTCCTGTCTGTACGAAAAACATTGAACCCTTTTAGGTCTACACTGGCATTGGTGGTATCTTCAGTGAACCAGGTCTCTGAGAAGCATAGAATGGAGGCTTCTCTATATTCATGTACATGTCTCCACGTAAGCCCTTAGTTCGTCAAGTTTGTTGTTCAAAGATCGAGCATTACCAGTAATGATAGTCGGGAGGAACGGTTTGGAAGGCCTCCTGCGAACACGGGCTCGAACACCGCCTTTCCTGCCCCGCTTTCGCTTGCGAATCTCTGGTGGTATGTCCTGCTGAAAGCTATTCACGAGTCTTGCTGAGGGGCGAAGGCTTTTGAGAATGGCCGAACTGTAGCACTCTCGTAATGGAGAAATATTCCTTAGGGTAACAACTTAAAGACTCGCTTCAAACAATTGGGTCGATAGTGCCGTAAAACACCCACTCAATCAATCAATCAAATATCGCTTTTAACAGAAGCAAAAATGGCACATATGTTAAAAATATTAAGAACCACACATTCATCTTGATTTTGGTAATAAATTAAAGTCCTATCGCAACAGAATAACTGAGAAAAAAAAAATAAGCGCAGAGCAAAGTGAACACACTCGGTCGCCACAGAGTAGCGCCCATACAAATCAAATGGGGGCTCTCGTGGCATAGAGGTAAAGGTGTTAGCCTTTCATTCAAAGGTCCCGGGTTCAAATTCTGGTAGCGACCGAAAATCTTTTTTCTCTAAAATTGTCTCCTTTCACCTCCTTTCCTGCTCTCCAGCAATATTCTGTCGTCTGCTTTCGTCTCCACTTTCTGCCCCCACCACTTCACCTCCTTTGCCCCCTCCTCCGGGCTTCTGACTCTTTCTGCAGCCTTTCTACTGCTACTCCTTGGCTCCTCCTTACTGCTGTCTTTCAGCCACACCCCTGATCTTCTGGTAGGAAAGATTTACACCTAGCCTTCTCGGACAAGGGCGAAACATCTGGGAGGGTCCGTGTGCAAGTTGCGCACGTTTAAGATCCCTTGGTGGTCTAAAATCGATAAGAGTAGGCTTCGGCCGCCACCCGGGCAAAATTCAAAATTTCCTACCAACTGAAAATATTAGGTGTGTCCCACGCGCTCATATGACCTTATGCAGTTGCGAGCGCCGTAAAACACTTTACAAATTTTCGGTATTCATATTCTTCAGTCGTAATAGTCGAAAATAACGTCTTAATAATAGGTCAAAAACAAAATACCTTCTGAGGCTGATTATCATTCAAAACTTCTTGTTTCTTGACACAGTCGATATAGACAGTCCTCTCATTCTGTGGGCGATCCGCAGTTCTGGGATAAAAACATGTTTCAAAGAAAATCTTCGATAGATGTTTGTTTGTTTGTTTGTCTTTCAAATCAATACTAAGCGAGGCCTATGTTCGGAAAATCGTTTGTCGCACTGTCATGAACAGGATGAACTCCACTGCACCATAAAATAGTTTCCCAATCGATCAACGACAATTAATGTACTTCTGTTTCTTTTAGAGTGCGGGATGAGGACAATCCTTCTCTTCCCCTTCCCGGCTTACGTTTGTCCTGTCTGTCTCGGTAGTCACAGTACAGTACCTTACTCTTTTTTAATCAGGGGACGTAAGCGCCCCGTGTGCCATGGGCTTTTGGTTAATGTTACTCACTTCGGGGATCAACATAAAAAGTCAGACACTACACCCCGGCTCTTTATTAGAATGCTTGCTGTCGTGCGTGTTCGTCTCTCCAGTTTACAGTCGTGTGTGTATACCATGGATGTACTATGGTGTATACTGACATTACACTGCCTGTCTTATTTTGTTCAATGAATGACCACAATTACATCGATGTGCCTTTCTGTTGAAACGTAAGTACAAGTAGAACCACAAAAAACTGTGGGTGGTTGGCGGGTGTTCTGGTGTGGTTTGCATCTTCTTTCCTATCGAACATCTATCGTCCTTATCTTTCCTTCTTCATTTTTATGTTTGTTACTCTCTTGTAACACCTCTGGCGCTCATATGACCTTATGCAGTTGCGAGCGCCGTAAAACCTCTACTAAAACTAAAAACCGTTTAGGCTATAAAAATGTTCGGTTGTTTTTAGTGCAATTGGCTTGCTGGTATAGTGCGCTTCAGGCTAGGCCTGCGCCATATTCGACGATAAATTTGAGGGATATGTGAAGGTATAATGGGTTCTAAAGGGTGAATAATGTAGGGTTGGAGTAAAGTCAGAATAATAATAATAATAATAATAATAATAATAATAATAATAATAATAATAATAATAATAATAATAATAATAATGTGAACAAAGCTCTAGGCGCTTTAAATAAATGTAAGTACGAACAATATTTACACACACACACACACACACACACACACACACACACACACACACACACACACACACACACGCACGCACACTCGCACACTCGCACACTCACACACTCGCACACTCGCACACTCGCACACATGCACACATACGCACATGTAGGTATAATGTAATAAACGACTTGAACATATCGCGACCTCAGTGCTTTCTTGTCTTATCTCCGTTTTTTGCTACATTCATTATGTGACTTCTTCTTAGCTCACTCTTTGTTATGAACTGTTTCACTGTTATTACAAATGGAGACAGGACAATAAGCACTGAGGTCGCGTTATATCACAGCCTTTCTGGAGATCTTACAGCTTTACACTATACTCTAAACTTAACATTTATGATTCAGCTTTGAAATTTATTTTTCTCAGATTACTGTCACTCGTCAGACTTCTCTACAAGAATGCACTGGTGTTATCAGTAAGTCTACCACAGAAGGTCGAAGGTCAAATAAACAGCCGGTAGTGTTTGTTTGATCCATTTTTGATTATACATAATTTTATAGCAATTGTGGGGGCTCTCGTGGCCTAGAGGTTAAGGTGTTGGCCTCTCATTCAAAGGTCCCGGGTTCGAATCCGGGTAGCGACCAAAACATTTTCTTCTCTAAAATTGTCTCCTTTCACCTCCTTTCCTGCTCTCTAGCAATGTTCTGTTGTCTGCTTTCATTTCCACTTTCTGCCCCCACGCCTCACCTCCTTTGCCCCCAACTCTGGGCTCCTGACTCTTTCTGCAGCCTTTCTACTGCTACTCCTTGGCTCTTCCTTACTGCTGTCTTTCAGCCACACACCTGATCTTCTGGTAGGAAAGATCTACACCTAGCCTTCTAGGACAAGGGCGAAAAATCTCGGAGGGCCCGTGTGCAAGTTGCGCACGTTAAAGGTCCCTTGGTGGTCTAAAATCGATAAGAGTAGGCTTCGGCCGCCACCCGGGCAAAATTCGAAATTTCCTACCAACTGAAAATATTACGAGTGTCCCGCGCGCTCATATGACCTATGTAGTTGCGAGCGCCGTAAAACACTTTACAAAAACAAACAAAACAGCAATTGTATCAATAGTGCCGTAAACATCTACCCAAACAAACAAACAAACAAATAATTGTACAGCGTCATTGAAACAGTAATGGCAGTGTAGCACAAACAAGCTGCAGAGATCAAAGCCAGTGTACAATATTCACTTCCAACACTCAAGCTTAACATCATTAGGCAGCTCTTCCCGCCCAATCCTACCTCTGTCACCCCCTTGCCCATTTAAAAGACCCCTAAGTACACTGCTGTGGCGTTGTAAGGATATGTTGACAGGGGGCTAGGTGGATAGCCTAGGTTCAGAGGAGGATTTTGTAGATAGTATTGCCGTGGCCATGGCGTGAGGGAGTTGAGGGGGCAGTGGAGGATTTTTATTTTATTTATTTTAATTATTTGGGGGGTGGGGCGGAGAGTGAATGGGGCAACAGGGTTTTTTTTTCTTTCTACTAGCTCCAACTCCACATTGTTGACCCTTTAGACCTTGTGTCTCGACTTAGCTCCAACCCCACGTTATTCACCCTTTAGAACTCATATAAAATTGCAATATTATGTCATAAATGTGTCAATAACAAAGCTCCCTCATATCTTAGTGATCTCATCCAGATTTATGTTCCACCTAGATCACTAAGATTAGGCGATCAGTATCTTTTAAGAGTTCCTAGAAAAGGAGGTAAAAATTACCTGAAAGATCGTTCGCCCACCTTGCTCCATCAGTTTGGAACTCTCTTCCCCAACCCTTGAGACATACAACATCTGAGTCTACATTTAAAATATCTTTAAAGACATCATTTTCTTGTCAGTAAATTCAGGTTTAGTACAGTGTTATGTAAATGACTATGTATCCATTTATGCTAATTGCAAATTGCATTCTGTATATTATTTCACGTATTTGTATGTGCTCATTTTGTAACGATGTGCAGGTGTACGCGTGTGATAAGCAATTAGATGTGTGTGTGTGTGTGTGTGTGTGTGTGTGTGTGTGTGTGTGTGTGTGTGTGTGTGTGTCTGAGTGTGTTCCAACCCCACGTTATATGGCCTGTAAAAGTTGTATCTTGACTTAGCTCCAACCCCACGTTATTCACCCTTGAGAACCCATCTAAATATAACAATATTATGTCATAAATGTGTCAATAACAAAGCTCCCTTATATCTTAACAATCTCATCCAGATTTATGTTTCACCTACAGACTTCAACATAAGTTAAGGACCACCTTGACAGACAGCCCTGATTTTTTTTATTCGAAAAAAAGACGGCAAGGAATGTTTCAAAATATTCTGAAAGTGTCAATGGGTCACCAATGATCACTGCAAAGCTTCCTAAAGGACCAAAACCACCACGTGCAGCACGGAAATCGTCGAAAAATTTTATCCAAATTTGCTGATTTTTATTGACTTGTGTGCGACATCACGGACATTCCTCGGTTAGTTGAAAACTGTGATGCACGTCATAAACGGACGTACAGTCTCGAACTGTGATCACATTTAAAGCCGCCGTTTGCGCAAAATCCTGTATCGCATCAACGTGAGACTAAGACGAAAGCTGAGAGACTTTGATCGTGCCAAAGCTATGGGATGGCTGCAGGATGGAGTTGGAGCCCGAGAAGTTGCCAGAAGGTTTGCAGTGTCACACTCTGTCATTGTCCGCCTTAGGCAGGGCCATCAAGCCACTGGATCAGTCCAAGAAATTCCCACGTGCAGGTCGACCCAAGAAAACCACTCAGAGTGTTTGCAAGTGGTCCTTAACTAATGTCGAAGTCTGTAGATCACTAAGATTAGGCGATCAGTATCTTTTAAGAGTTCCTAGAAAAGGAGGTAAAAACTAGCTGAAAGATCGTTTGCCCACCTTGCTTCATCAGTTTGACTTAGCTACAGCCACACATTATTGACCCTTTAGATCCCATGTATTGACTTTGCTCCAACCCAAAGTTATTCACCCTTTAGAACCCATTTAAAACTGCAATATTATGTCATAAATGTGTCAATAACAAAGCTCCCCCTATCTTAGTGATCTCATCCAGATTTCAGTACGATTTTATGTAAATGACTATGTTTCTATTTGTTTTTTGCGAATTGCATTGTGTATATTATTTTATGTATTTGTATGTGCTCATTTCGTAACGATGTGTAGGTGTGCACGTGTGATAAGCAAGTAATTGTGTGTGTGTGTGTGTGTGTGTGTGTGTGAGTGTGTATGTGAGTGTGTTGTTGTTTTTTTGGTGTGTGTGTATGTGTATGTGCGTGTGTGAGCATGAATATTGTTCGTATATGCATTTATGTAAAGCGCCTATAGCTGTGTTCATACGGGAGTGGGCGCTATAGAAATGATCTACATTATCATTGTTATTCTGACTAATTTCCAATCCCACGTTATTCACCCTTTATAACACAAATAAAATTGCAATATTATGTCATAAATGTGTCAATTGCAAAGCTCCCTCATATCTTAACGATCTCATCCAGATTTATATTCCACCTAGATCACTAAGTTTAGGCAATCAGCATGGTTTAAGAATTCCTAGAAAAGGAAGAAAAGTTAACATAGACTAAATCTCTACTGATATTCCACTATCTCAACCAATGGCGCTCATATGACCTTATGCAGTTGTGAGCGCCGTAAAACCCTCTACAATAAAAACAAATATCTCAACCACTGGTAGGTTAACAGAGAGACAGCCGGCTATATCTCTCTATACGACGTTCCACTATTTCAACCACTGGTAGTTAACGTAAGTGGCGCCGGTGGTCTAGTGGTTAGGCTACCCTGACTCGTGATCGTGAGATTGCGGTTTCGGTGGTTCGAGCCTCAGCTCGGTCCGACGCTGTGACCTTAGGAAAGGCATTTTATACGAATGCCCCACTTGGCTAGGTCCTTTCGGGGATTGACGTCAAACTCGGAGGTCCCGCCTCTTAATTTAATAACCTAATAATAATAGAGTTGATAGGGGCGTTAAACCTATACAAAAAAAGATTAACGTAAGCTATGTCTCAACATGATGTAACAAAATGTGCAGAGAGTAAAAGACGTACGCTGTGGGGCTCGCCGTATTCAGGAAAGAGTTCAACCAAAACATGTTTGTGTTTTTCCAGCCAGAAAGAAACAGCATTTGGGTCCTGTATCAAACAGGCAATGTAGCAGAAGGTGCGTGGGTGGTTCACAAAGAACATAAAGAGGCAGCGTGGCTAGAGAAAGAAATGGATTAAAAGATAGCAGTTGAGTCAGTGGAGATCTAAACAAAGGAAACGTCTGACAGAGTGGGCGTGTCTGCGTGGATCTATAATGTCTCTTTTGTCCCATGCTCAAATCCTCCGCTCTGTACCACAGAACAAAGCTTGCCGTGCAGAACTTTACTGTCTACGATATGGCAAGCCATCACGAGAAATGTTAAGTCTGGCATGAGGTTGAAGATGGACTAGTTTGTGGCAAATTTTCATTTTACATCGTAGACTATAATATGAGATCCTTTGCCAAATCCCATGGCAGAATAAACCTGTATGGTGTTGGATGCTTTTACCAAATTAAACATGTCTCAAGCGCCAGTGTCATCTCAGCTTTAACTGGTGAGTTCAACATCTCAACTGAATAGATGGTTAGGCTACCGGACTCGTAATCGTGAGATTGCGGGTTCGGGGGTTCGAGCCTCAGCTCGGTCCGACGTTGTGTCCTTGGGAAAGGCACTTAACACAAACTTCCCACTTGGCTCGGTCCTATCGGAGACGGACGTTAAATTAGGAGGTCCCGCCTCTTAAATAATATTAACCTAATAGTGTTGATAGGGGCGTTAAACTCATACCATTTCACCATTTTTTTTTCAACTGAACAGAAATATATAAAAAAAGAGGCACGCTCTATATTTCCATTAATACTTCGAAGTAATGACAAGAAGAAATGGAAATGGATTGGACACACCCTGAGGAGACCCCTGTCAAGCATCACCAGGCAGGCTTTAACGTGGAACCGACAAGGAAA